>NC_060176.1:1965184-2032684 GCF_021184085.1 Oncorhynchus gorbuscha | reverse complement strand
CTATACCTAGAGAGGGGACACAAAGAGCCTGGTCACATGACAGGGGTGGCCAACCGTTCCCAGGCTAATGAAGGGATTAAACATACTTTTAGACGGAATACAAAACCCCCGGAAACCCCCAGACCTTCAGCTGCTGGGGAGATAAGTAGGATGGAAGTGTGGGCAGAGATAAATGAGAATCTGTTGGCTGGAGTTAGTAGGAGAAAATAGGCCAGAGACGCATAGGTTGCATCCCAAGTTGCCCCCTATACCCTATATAGCGCACTTATTTTGACCAGAGCCCATGGAATAAGGTGCCATTTGGGATGCAGTCAGACAGAGACATGCCTAGAGATTCAGAGAGACTCAGAGAGAGAGGGAGTCTGTCTGTGTGATCCTATCCTCTCTACAGCTCAAAGTTCTAGCTTCTCCCTGCAGAGCTATAGATACAGATTTAGCTCAACTAGGTTTGAGATTTAGAGTTTGAATGGGCATTTTGGCAAAGAAAGTTCCGAGGTAATTAGGCTACATCCGACTGAGAATGCAAATCAGAACGTTATTGTCATGGAAAGCTCATTTCCAACAGTTTTCCAAACACTGTACAGTAGTCCAGTACTCCACTAGCCTAGCACTGCTATGTTGTGTGATCTAAGAAGAAAGCTAATGTGCTAGCAGGCTAACAGGCTAGTACTAGTCATTTTGCTAGCAGTAGGTAGAGGTCTCAGGTGGAGGCTAATGTGCTAGCAGGCTAGCGGCTGTGATACTAGCAACAGGGAGTTTTTTTCAGTCTTTTAGAAGCAGAGTTCTGTGAAAGATAAGGAATATGTCGACACGGGTACTCACCCCTCTCACCTTTGACGTAGACTGATGCTCTCACACGACCTGGAAAGAAATGAACAACAAATATTTAGCTACAGGAGTGTTTCTATAACAACGGTTAGCTACACAATCACCAAGGGTGTTTTCCATAACAACGGGCTGTTTTTCTAAAAGGCTCAAAGGCACGACTCTGTCCTCTCACATGGCTCCACAGCAGCCAGTTTGAAAAGAAACAAAGTTATGTTCTTTAAGTTATATTATTCAGCTTGTGATAGCTGCAAAGGTTTCAACACTACATATATTTCTCAGGTTCACACTTCTCTCTCTGAATGGACAGTGTGAAAAGAGATGTCATGAAAAATCACAGACTTTGAATATTTCCCTTCCATTTTAACCCTTGATTTATCCATTTGATTTGCCCCGACAACAATAACACACATCCGTTGTATTGTGGCCCTCACAAGTCAAACAGTGGCCTGCTAAAAACCAAGACAATGTCCTTTTCTATTAAGACCAGGAGTCCTGAGGCCTCAGAGTATAGACTCAGTAACGGTCCATCAGTCTTTGTGGGACCTGTTGGCTTCTATTCAGCCTGGCTGGGAATAGCGTTCATCACTCTACACTGGGAAATAGGAGCTGGGGGACCCTCATTCTACCCACCTTTGTCCTCAAACTTCAGCTTTCTCAACTAGACCCCCCCAACCCCTTCTACCCCATCATCTCTCAAACTCTACTAACCCCTCTACCCCCCCCCTTCAACCCTAAACCTACACCCCACCCTTAAGACGTCCACATGCTTCCCAGCCCAAACAGTTCGGATGAGTCGTGCATATATTGTTTTTTTTGGACTTAGGCAAGTCGAAGAATGTAGCCAAAGTCTACTCTATGCCAATTTGTTGGTGATTGGTCAACAGTAGAGATTCTTCAGTAAAGTCCTTATTGTCATTCAACGACAGATGACTCGTTTGCACCAAACGTCTTAGTTAGATGTAAAATTGCGAGACTAAGATCTCCTAGGCAAAGACATCACAATTAATGACTGATTTCTTGAGTTATCGTAGATGAATTCTGACTGTTTTGAGAAAGTGGCTACGGCATCTCAAAATTGATAAAAAGTACTTAGTATTGCCACTTTTTTCTCGTTTTTCAAACAAAGGTCTTTTAAGGGAGTATGCGAGCACAATCGTTTGGTTGGCCTAGCCAACTTCGGCTATCTGCCAGCCAAACTGAAGCATGCTGACGCCTTTAGCCCCCTCAATCCCCTGTTGTATTGGAGGCTGGAGGCCAGCCAGTGGCAGGTCAATAAGAGGCCTGTAGATCTGAGGAGGGACAAGCGGTTTGTTTGGTGAGGGATCTGACAGGCTTTAGAACTTCCATCAGACCAGTGTTACTGCTGGCTGGAGCAATAACTAACACAGACTATGTCAACATTCAATGGTACACTATTACATATATAGCCTGTACTGGCTAAACTATCCAATATAATTGCCCCAATACAATTTCCATCCTAATCCTTTAGCCACAGTAAGGCAGTGGTGACGTGTTAGTCTTGACGCATACAAACCCAATGTCCAGGGGTTGATACACACCAGCCCCAATTATATTTGGTGTAAAATCAGAACAATTCTTTACTTAGTGCCTTACTCTAAGACTGGCAGGTACTTTCTCTGTCCATCTCTTCCAAAATTAATCTGTCATGTACTGTACTTGTTTCCAACGCCGTCTGATGTACAGATCTGTTTTTTTGACATTAACAGTGAAATGTGATTTCGGGTGAGGGCTTCTAGATCCAGGGGGTCATTGGTTACCATGGTGATTGGGCAGCTGTTTAGAATGGCCTCTACTTCACACAGAATGGAGCACCTGGCCAATCATCCCAATGAGCCTTTCCCAGGTGGGACGCCCCAGAGGGATTGAAACTCTATTGTATTTCTTCCTGAGGTAGAGCATCTTGGATCTTACCTTGGTTTAAAGCAGATAGAGCTGCTATAAGGTCTCTCTCAGTACCAATAAAGTTAGTTCCATTATCAGATCTGACATGTTTTTTAAATGTGTTTTTTACATTTCCTCTTGCCTTTTTGATTTCTATAGGACCAAAGTAATCCACACCTACGTTGGTAAATGGTGGGATGTCTGTCATGATCCTTTCAAGCGGCAGATCTGCCATCTTCTGCTCAGCAATCTTGCCTCGTTGCCTTCTGCACACAACACACTCTGAGATGATCATAGGGCTCTGGTCAAAAGTAGTGCACTGTGTAGGGAATAAGGTACCATTTGGAATGCAACTTAAAACGAATATCAGGGTGATAACAGAGAGGTGTGCTGGATGGTCGATCCTCAGTCTAACGTCTCTGGAGTATGGAAGGAAAGGAGTTGGAGGCTCGATCCTCAGTCTAACATCTCTGGAGTATGGAAGGAAAGGAGTTGGAGGCTCGATCCTCATTCTAACGTCTCTGGAGTATGGAAGGAAAGGTGGTGGAGGCTCGATCCTCAGTCTAACGTCTCTGGAGTATGGAAGGAAAGGTGGTGGAGGCTCGATCCTCAGTCTAACGTCTCTGGAGTATGGAAGGAAAGGTGGTGGAGGCTCGATCCTCAGTCTAACGTCTCTGGAGTATGGAAGGAAAGGTGGTGGAGGCTCGATCCTCAGTCTAATGTCTCTGGGAAGGAAAGGTGGTGGAGGCTCGGTCCTCATTCTAACGTCTCTGGAGTATGGAAGGAAAGGAGTTGGAGGCTCGATCCTCAGTCTAACATCTCTGGAGTATGGAAGGAAAGGAGTTGGAGGCTCGATCCTCATTCTAACGTCTCTGGAGTATGGAAGGAAAGGTGGTGGAGGCTCGATCCTCAGTCTAACGTCTCTGGAGTATGGAAGGAAAGGAGTTGGAGGCTCGATCCTCATTCTAACGTCTCTGGAGTATGGAAGGAAAGGTGGTGGAGGCTTGATCCTCAGTCTAACGTCTCTGGAGTATGGAAGGAAAGGTGGTGGAGGCTCGGTCCTCAGTCTAACATCTCTGGAGTATGGAGGGAAAGGTGGTGGAGGCTCGATCCTCAGTCTAATTTCTCTGGAGTATGGAAGGAAAGGTGGTGGAGGCTCGATCCTCAGTCTAACGTCTCTGGAGTATGGAAGGAAAGGTGGTGGAGGCTCGGTCCTCAGTCTAACGTCTCTGGGAAGGAAAGGTGGTGGAGGCTCGATCCTCAGTCTAACGTCTCTGGAGTATGGAAGGAAAGGAGTTGGAGGCTCGATCCTCAGTCTAACATCTCTGGAGTATGGAAGGAAAGGTGGTGGAGGCTCGATCCTCAGTCTAACATCTCTGGAGTATGGAAGGAAAGGTGGTGGAGGCTCGATCCTCAGTCTAACATCTCTGGAGTATGGAAGGAAAGGTGGTGGAGGCTCGATCCTCAGTCTAACATCTCTGGAGTATGGAAGGAAAGGTGGTGGAGGCTCGATCCTCAGTCTAACATCTCTGGAGTATGGAAGGAAAGGTGGTGGAGGCTCGATCCTCAGTCTAACATCTCTGGAGTATGGAGGGAAAGGTGGTGGAGGCTCGATCCTCAGTCTAACATCTCTGGGAAGGAAATGTTGTCTGAAATGTTCTTAGTGAAGGCAAAAGTTGTCCACGAAATTCCTTCGTAGAAAAAGAAAATGAACCTGCAAAACTTTTTAATATATTTTTTTAGGTCTCAACAAAATGTCATGAAATGTCGATGATAAATTAAAAACCGTGACAACTTCTGTGACATTTTGAAAAATACAATTATAGGGACCTGCAAGGGAGTGACATTTGTCTGAAACCCACTGTGGCTCACCTATCATAGGAACCAATACAGCCGGACAGGAAGGGAGATACAAAACATATCCAAGATGGTGAAACCAATTTACCCGCTAGCCAGCACCCACCAAATTTGTAATAATTTGGTGGGTGCATATTTTTGTCCTATTTCACACATATAATTAATAAGCATGTATGAATTGGAACGTGAGAGTGGGGTCACGTCCAGGGTCTGCCATTATCAGACCCTGGAACAATTAGGATTAAGTGCTTTCCTCAAGGGCATAACAGATTTTTTCACCTTGTCGACTCAGGTATTCAAACTAGCGACCTTTCGGTTACTGGCCCGAGTGTCTTTGCGAGACTGGTTACATTTTAATAGAGTCAACTTCTGAAAGGAAGTGTTTCATCCTGTTTTATCCAGTGATGCACTGTACTGTTGTGTTAGCACACTCAAATACCATTTAAACATTTCTAGCTTTACTCACATATGGAAACATTGTTAGTTTGCATCAGTGTTTTTGTAATCACTGCTCATCATGTCCGTTTTCTCACCTTTTCCTCAGCACTATATCCCTGGTTTTACCCTCCCTCGCCCCACACGTCCTCTGTAACAGTCTAGAACACCTTTATTACCCATCACTCACCTCTCCCCTCCTGCATCGGAGCTGGAGTGACTGATTGGCTGTATAATGAGACCGCTGTCCCGTGGCCAATGTACTGAGAGGACACACACACTTCGTGTGTAATGAGGCTGCTGTACTCTGGCCATTGTGCTGAGTGGACAAGGATAGTCAGGTGATGCCAGCCTGACCGGTGCTGGCCTAATCGACACCAAACTCAGGTGTGTGTGTGTGTGTGTGTGTGTGTGTGTGTGTGTGTGTGTGTGTGTGTGTGTGTGTGTGTGTGTGTGTGTGTGTGTGTGTGTGTGTGTGTGTGTGTGTGTGTGTGTGTGTGTGTGTGTGTGTGTGTGTCTATGAGGCAACGAGTCGATCGAAGGGACCCAGCGACCTCTGGTCCGCCAGGTGCCAGGTCTGTGGTATTTATGCATTAGGCAGCCTGGCGTTGAAACTAACCAGCCGTGGTCCGCATGGTGTCTAGACACACAGTGATCCAACAGCACTGACTCGGCTAGCACCTTCACTAGGCTGTGTGTGTGTTAACCATGTGGTGTGAGTGTATGTCCATCTGGTCCAGCCCTGTGTGTATCAGTGTGATGAGTCTGAATGGTAGATGGGGGAAGGACAACTAGTCAGCGTGAGGTTAAATCTCCTTCTCCCTCCGCTAGGGTCTTAATTACTCACCTCAGCATCTCTTTCTTTAACTCCTCTTATCCCTCTTTCATATCCTCTCTTCTTCCTATTTTTGTTGCTGATTTCTCTCTCTCTCTCTCTCTCTCTCTCTCTCTCTCTCTCTCTCTCTCTCTCTCTCTCTCTCTCTCTCTCTCTCTCTCTCTCTCTCTCTCTCTCTCTCTCTCTCTCTCTCTCTCTCTCTCTCTCTCTCTCTCTCTGTCTCTCTGGGTGGGTGGGTGTGTGGTGTACAAGGCATGGGTTGGTACTGACTTGGGGCCTGTACGTTGGAGGGCCTAGGTTTAGTGTGGCTAACAGGCGAAGGGACTCCCTAGTAAACTACCTGTTGTGGCAGGAAAAAATGTCAATGTGGAAAACCAGGAAGCATGAAATGCAGGGGACAGGGTGTAAGGACCCCAGAGCTATGCTGCTGGGGCCAAAGCGGGTTCGGCTGACACTGGAGCATGCTTACTGTGGGCTGGTGAACCGTCTTTGGGACTTTGTAGAGGTGTGGGGCGTCAGGGGGATTCTGTGTGCTGTGGATGAGGGGGGGATTGGTTTGAACCTTTTAGTACTGTTACAATGAAGTGAAGAGTGTACTAAAGTGGTGTAAAAATACATTATTGGGCCATTAAAGCTATTTTTAACATAAGAAACAGGTCCCTCCTCTCCTCTCCTCTCCTCTCCTCTCCTCTCCTCTCCTCTCCTCTCCTCTCCTCTCCTCTCCTCTCCTCTCCTCTCCTCTCCTCTCCTCTCCTCTCCTCTCCTCTCCTCTCCTCTCCTCTCCTCTCCTCTCCTCTCCTCTCCTCTCCTCTCCTCTCCTCTCTAATCAGAAGGCCCTAGAGAGATACAGCCGGGGGCTGAGGTGATGCGTGTTTGTGTGTGTTCAATAGTAATCATGTAGGGGTATTGTCAGAGGTATTAGCCACAAAGCGTGCTGGCTGTGTGTCAGGTAGACAATATTATTTTTATGCAGGGCCTGAGATACTGTGTATACTGACACTCAGCTCTAGGTATTGTGGTGAGATCATTGATATCTGACATGATAGCAGTACATAACTAGAGTGGCTCACACACACACACACACAAACACACACACACACACACACACACACACACACACACACACACACACACACACACACACACACACACACACACACACACACACACACACACACACACACACACACACACACACACACACACACACACACACACACACACACACACACACACACACACACACACACACACACACACTAACATTAACCTTGGTTCTCCTTGAATTAGAGGTGTGTGTGTTCTGTGAGTCCCCAGGCAGGTACCTCAATAATTACTTGGCCACTACACACACACGACACACACACACACAACATTAACACCCCAGCACACACACACACACACACACACACACACACACACACACACACACACACACACACACACACACACACACACACACACACACACACACACACACACACACACACACACACACACACACACACACACACACACACACACACACACACACACACACACACACACACACACACACACAGTGCTAATAGATTCCTATCTTTGTGCGTGTACATAATGTAAATATTTACTCTCTCCCCTGTCCCTATGCCGACACTCATTAGTTTCAACTCAGCACTACATTTACATGAATTACATTAAATCTATAATCCTCATTTAATGCTGCTGATGTTTAATCTCTACTGGATCACCTGAAGAGAAGGGATAAGTGAATAAATAGATAATGATGATAGGATGTCCTTGCAGTCCTATAGGTAATGTTTGACTCATTATATAGCTATTGTCACTGAGAGAGAAACACTCTTCACCCCTGATCCATTTCATATACGAAGACATTACACTATGGCAGATTATGATTGTGTTTAGGGGGATAGTGACAGTCCATGCATGGTTGATGTTGGTTATCTGGGGGTTTGATTCTGTTTAGGACTGTGTGTGTGCGTGTTTGCTTTTGTGGGGGTGTGTGTCATTGAGTCTGTCTGTCAGTTTGCCTCCTTGTGTCCCTGCACATCATTGGCAGCATCTCTCTCCAGCTAGCTGCGGGGGACTTTTTATATTATTCTCTGGGGGTTGTGTCCTGTCTGATGGTATTGACTGTGTGTGTGTGTGTGTGTGTGTGTGTGTGTGTGTGTGTGTGTGTGTGTGTGTGTGTGTGTGTGTGTGTGTGTGTGTGTGTGTGTGTGTGTGTGTGTGTGTGTGTGTGTGTGTGTGTGTGTGTGTGTGTGTGTGTGTGTGTTTTAATTAGTTGAGGAGGGTTAATTGCCTCCTGACTGACTGATCTGCAACAGTTGATAGAATGACTCACCCTAGACTGAATGACTTTGTCCCCTGTCGAGTGTGTTTGTGTGCGTGTGTGCGTGTGTGTGTGTGTGTGTGTGTGTGTGTGTGTGTGTGTGTGTGTGTGTGTGTGTGTGTGTGTGTGTGTGTGTGTGTGTGTGTGTGTGTGTGTGTGTGTGTGTGTGTGTGTGTGTGTGTGTGTGTGTGTGTGTGTGTGTGTGTAGAATTAGCTGCTATACATTAATTCACATCAACTCAGCACCTCGGATTAAAAACTATAATTTAATACGTACAAAGGGATCTGTTAGCAGAACAAGTATTTTATTATCAACAGGTAAGCAAATGTGTTTACTTTACAGAACTGATTTTGTTGCAGTTTTACAGCTACTTTCTTGCAATTCTACCTACCTTGTGTGTACAAAACATTAGGAAAACCTTTGTAATATTGAGGTGCACCCCCTTTTGCCTCAATTTGTCAAGGCATGGACTACAATGTGTCGAAAGCGTTCCACAGGGATACTGGCCCATGTTGAGTCCAATGGTCCCCACAGCTGTCTCAAGTCGGCTGGATGTCCTTTGGGTGGTGGACCATTCTTGATACACACAAGAAACTGTTTACCGTGAAAAACCCAGCAGCGTTACAGTTTTTGACACTTTCAAACCAGTGTGCCTGGCACCCTGTTCAAAGGAACTTAAATATGTTGTCTTGCCCATTAACCCTTTCAGTGGCACACACACACAATCCATGTCTCAATTGTCTCAGCGTTAAAAATCCTATTTTAACCTGTCTCCTCTCCTTCATCTACACTGATTGAAGTGGATTTAATAGGTGTCATCAGTAAGGGATCATAGCTTTCACCTGGATTCACCTGGTCAGTCTATGTCATGGAAAGAGCAGGTGTTCCTAATGTTCTGTACACTCAGTGTATTTTGCCATGTGGTGGGGAGAAATGTTTGCAATTTTAAAAGCAAGCATTTTGCTCTGACTTATGCCATGTTAATATGATATCCGAGTGAGAGTGACTAACAAAATCAACGGGACCCCTTGGAGGTCAGGGCCCCTGGACACGTGCCCTGCGTGCCCAATCGGTAATTCGGCCATAAATGTTTAGATAGCTGGCTAGACTAACTAGCCTAATTTACCAATATATATATATTTTTACTGACATGGATTAATTGAATGACCATCAGTGAGTCACATATAACTAATTTAAAAGTAATTAAAAACATATAGCAGGCTATAGCGAGCCTTTTTAGCTTCTCACATCTCCATGTAAAATAATCAGATTCATAATAAAAAATATGCCCTGGCAAATATCCTTATACTATTCCAGTTTGATATGCTGCTTGTGTTTTCATTCATTCCCATATCAGCTACAATAGAACATCATGTTTTGGTCACAGAGGATAAAAAGTCACATGGCTAGCTAGTCGGCTACAGCAGGTTCTACCATTTCACAATAGTACTTTTAAACAAAATACCCTTTTGGGTAGATTCTTGTTTTGGCTTACTGTTTGAACAGTTCCTGAGATTATATTTGGTTATCAATGCAAAACAGGCTACTTTGATGAATAGTCTACACAGCTTATACTGTAGATCAGATCAAGGAACCAGGCAACAACACTATCCTCACTCCATTGTACAGCGCGTCTCAATTTCCAGGCAGAAAAATGTATGTTGAATGCCGAAAAATATGTATTGTGACGATAAATGAAATTGCAACGCAGCGCTATGCTCCGAATCTTGATTGTAGTAAACTTTACCAAGGTCCAAACCTCTGTGTCCTCAGTGCCTTCAGAAAGAATTCACACCCCTTTTACTTTACCAAGGTCCAAACCTCTGTGTCCTCAGTGCCTTCAGAAAGAATTCACACCCCTTTCACTTTACCAAGGTCCAAACCTCTGCGTCCTCAGTGCCTTCAGAAAGAATTCACACCCCTTTTACTTTACCAAGGTCCAAACCTCTGTGTCCTCAGTGCCTTCAGAAATAATTCCCACCTCTTTCACTTTTCCCACATTTTGTTGTGGGGATTAAATAGGATTTTATTGTAATTTTTGGTCAATGATCTACACAAAATACTCTGTGATTTCAAAATGGAAGAAAACATTCTAATATATGTAAAACTTTTCTGAAATATAAAACAGTAATATATCTTGATTAGATAAGTATTCACCCCCTGAGTCAATACATGTTACAATCACCTTTGGCATCGATCACAGCTGTGAGTCTTTGAGTAAGTCTCTAAGAGCTTTGCTCACCTGGATTGTACATTATTTGCATATTATTCTTTAAAAAATTATTCAAGCTCTGTCAAGTTGGTTGATGATCATTGCTAGACAACCATTAACAAGTCTTGCCATAGATTTTCAAATCATTTTAAGTCAAAACTTCAACTAGGCTACTCAGGAACATTCAATGTCGTCTTGGTAAGCAACTCTAGTGTATTTTTGTCCTTGTGTTTTAGGTTATTGTCTGAAAGGTGAAAGGTCTTGTCTGAAAGGTGAATTTGTCTCCCAGTCTCTGTTGGAAAACAGACTGAACCAGGTTTTCCTCTTGGAGTTTGCCTGTGCTTAGCTCTATTCCATTGATTTTTACCATACAAAATTCCCTAGTCCTAGCCGATGACAAGCATACCCATAACATGATGCAGCCACCACCATGCTTGCCAATATGAAGAGTGGTACTCAGTGATGTGTTGTGTTGGATTTGACCCAAACATGACACTTAGTATTCTGTAGCGGTTGTCGTTGGTGGAAGAAGGAGAGGACCAAGGTGCAGCGTGGTACGTGTTCATGATCTTTTAATTACACTGAACACTAGAACAAAACAGAACAAATGAAACAGTCCTGTCTGGTACAGAGACAGAGACAGAAAACAACTACCCACAACACAAGGGAAAAACAGGCTGCCTAAGTATGGTTCTCAATCAGAGACAACAATTGACAGCTGCCTCTGATTGGGAACCATACCAGGCCAAACACCTAGAAATACAAACATAGAACAAAACATAGAATGCCCACCCCAACTCACGCCCTGACCAACCTAAGGTAGAGACATAAAAAAGGAACTAAGTTCAGGACGTGACATATTCAAAAGATAAAGTACATTTCTTTGCCAATTTTTCTGCAGTTTAACTTTTTTTGTAAACATGACGCATGTTTTGGAATATGTTTGATTCTGTACAGGCTTCCTTCTTTTCATCCTGTCAATAAGGTTAGTATTGTGGAGTAACTACAATGTTGTTGATCCATCCTCAATTTTGTCCTATCACAGCATTTAAACTCTGTAACTGTTTTAATGTCACCACTGGCCTCATGGTGAAATCCCAGAGAGGTTTCCTTTCTTTCTGGCAACTGAGTTAGGAAGGACACCTGTATCTTTGTAGTGACTGGGTGTATTCATACATCATCCACAGTGTAATTAATAACTTCACCAGGCTCAAAGGGATATTCAATGCCAGCTTTTAAAAAAATATACCAATAGGAGCCCATCTTTGCAAAGCATTGGAAAACCTACTTGGACTTTGGTTGAATCTGTGTTTGAAATGAATTGCGTGACTGAGGGACTTTATAGATGTGTATGAGTGGGGTACAGAGATGAGACACTCAATCAGAAATTATGTTTCACACTATTATTGTGAGTGAGTCCATGGAACATATTATGTTTATTCATTCTGTGTGAGGTCAATCCTATTTATTTTTTAGTCTTGCCATAACAAAGGGGTTGAATACTTACTGACTGAAGACATTTCAGCTATACATTTTTTATTCATTTGTAAAAATGTCTAAAACATAATTCCACTTTGTCATTATGGGGTGTCATGTGTAGGCCAATGATACCTACATCCATATGTATTCCATTTTAAATTCAAGCTGTAACACAAAAAATCAGGAAAAAGTCAAGGGGTGTGAATACATTGCTGCGGGGACTTGCTTCCTTTCAGCCACAAGAGCATTAGTGAGGTCGGACACTGATGTTGGAACGATTAGGCCTGGCATGCAGTTAGCTTTACAATTCATCCAAAATGTGTTCGATGGGTTTGAGGTGAGGGCTCTGTGCAGGCCAGTCTTCCACACCAATCTTGACAAACCATTTCTGTATGGACCTTGCTTTGCGCATGTGGGCATTGTCATGCTGAAACAAAATGTTGTCACAAAGTTGGAAGCACAGAATCGTCTAGAGTGTCATTGCATTCTGTAGCGTTAAGATTTCCCTTCACTGAAAGGGGCCTAGCCCGAACCATGAAAAACAGCCCCAGACCATTATTCCTCCTCCACCAAACTGTACAGTTGACACTATGCATTGGGGCAGGTAGCATTCTCCTGGCATCCGCCAAACCCAGATTTGTTTGTTGGACTGCCAGATGGTGAAGTGTGATTCATCACTTCAGAGAACATGTTTCCACTGCTCCAGAGTCCAATGGCGGAGACCTTTAGACCCCTCCAGACGCTTAGCATTGAGCAAGGTGATCACGCTTCACCATCTGGCAGTCCAACAAACGAATCAGGGTTTGGCTGCTTGGCCATGGAAACCCATTTCACGAAGCTCCCGACGAACAGTTCCTGTGCTGAAATTGATTCCAGATGCCGTTTGGAACTCGGTAGTGAGTGTTGCAACCGACGACAGACGATTTTTACGTTCTTACGTGCCTCAGCACTCGGCAGTCCTGTTCTGTGAGCTTGTCTGAACTACCACTTTGCGGCTGAGCCGTTGTTGCTCCTAGATGTTTCCACTTCACAATAACAGCACTTACAGTAGACCGGAGCAGCTCAAGCAAGGAAGAAATTTGAAGAATTGACTTTGTGGAATGGTGGTATCGTATGACAGTGCCATGTTGAAAGTCACTGAGCTCTTCAGTAAGGTGATTCTATTGCCAATGTTTGTCTATGGAGATTGCATGGCTACGTGTTTGATTTTATACATCTGTCAGCAATGGGTGTGGCTGAAATAGCAGAATCCCCTAATTTGAAGGGGTGTCCACATACTTCTGTATATATGTAGTGTATATGGGCTAGAAAGGGTCACTTTGGAATGGATAGCCCTTACAGTATACGTCAGATCAATCAATGTTAGATTGCTGCTTCCAATCATGGTCTCTTAGCTTAGATAGAGCATTAAGGCTTTTACCAACATGGTCTCAGAAGCAGCATATTTTGTTATTCCACTTCTTCATTAAACCTCCTCCAGAGCAGCCCACCAACCCAAACAGTGTCACAACATCACCATGACTCAACTAGTGAAACACACATAGTCATATCCTCCAGAGCTACATCACTACTGAAACAGAGACAGTCATATCCTCCAGAGCTACATCACTACTGAAACAGAGACAGTCATAACCCCCATAGCTACATCACTACTGAAACAGAGACAGTCATATCCTCCAGAGCTACATCACTACTGAAACAGAGACAGTCATAACCCACTATATTGACATCATATCCTCCAGAGCTACATCACTACTGAAACAGAGACAGTCATATCCTCCAGAGCTACATCACTACTGAAACAGAGACAGTCATATCCTCCAGAGCTACATCACTACTGAAACAGAGACAGTCATATCCTCCAGAGCTACATCACTACTGAAACAGAGACAGTCATAACCCCCATAGCTACATCAAACAGAGACAGTCATAACCCCCATAGCTACATCACTACTGAAACAGAGACAGTCATAACCTCCAGAGCTACATCACTACTGAAACAGAGACAGTCATAACCCCCATAGCTACATCACTACTGAAACAGAGACAGTCATAACCCCCATAGCTACATCACTACTGAAACAGAGACAGTCATATCCTCCAGAGCTACATCACTACTGAAACAGAGACAGTCATAACCCCCATAGCTACATCACTACTGAAACAGAGACAGTCATATCCTCCAGAGCTACATCACTACATTGAAACAGAGACAGTCATATCCTCCAGAGCTACATCACTACTGAAACAGAGACAGTCATAACCCCCATAGCTACATCACTACTGAAACAGAGACAGTCATAACCCCCATAGCTACATCACTACTGAAACAGAGACAGTCATAACCCCCATAGCTACATCACTACTGAAACAGAGACAGTCATAACCCCCATAGCTACATCACTACTGAAACAGAGACAGTCATAACCCCCATAGCTACATCATCACTACTGAAACAGAGACACTATATTGAAACAGAGACAGTCATAACCCCCATAGCTACATCACTACTGAAACAGAGACAGTCATAACCCCCATAGCTACATCACTACTGAAACAGAGACAGTCATAACCCCCATAGCTACATCACTACTGAAACAGAGACAGTCATAACCCCCATAGCTACATCACTACTGAAACAGAGACAGTCATAACCCCCATACTACATCACTACTGAAACAGAGACAGTCATAACCCCCATAGCTACATCACTACTGAAACAGAGACAGTCATAACCTTCCATAGCTACATCACTACCAGAGACAGTCATAACCCCCATAGCTACATCACTACTGAAACATCACTACTGAAACAGAGACAGTCATAGTCATATCCTCCAGAGCTACATCACATCACTATAACCCCCATAGCTACATCACTACTGAAACAGAGACTGAAACAGAGACAGTCATAACCCCCATAGCTACATCACTACTGAAACAGAGACAGTTAACCCCCATAGCTACATCACTACTGAAACAGAGACAGTCATAACCCCCTACATCACTACTGAAACAGAGACAGTCATAACCCCCATAGCTACATCATCACTACTGAAACAGAGACAGTCATAACCCCCATAGCTACATCACTACTGAAACAGAGACAGTCATAACCCCATAGCTACATCACTACTGAAACAGAGACAGTCATAACCCCCATAGCTACATCACTACTGAAACAGAGACAGTCATAACCCCCATAGCTACATCACTACTGAAACAGAGACAGTCATAACCCCCATAGCTACATCACTACTGAAACAGAGACAGTCATAACCCTACCAGTCAGCTACATCACTACTGAAACAGAGACAGTCATAACCCCCATAGCTACATCACTACTGAAACAGAGACAGTCATAACCCCCATAGCTACATCACTACTGAAACAGAGACAGTCATAACCCCCATAGCTACATCACTATCAGAGACAGTCTACTGAAACAGAAACAGAGACAGTCATAACCCTCCAGAGCTACATCACTACTGAAACAGAGACAGTCATAACCCCCATAGCTACATCACTACTGAAACAGAGACAGTCATAACCCCCATAGCTACATCACTACTGAAACAGAGACAGTCATAACCCCCATAGAAACTAGAAACAGAGACAGTCATAACCCCCATAGCTACATCACTACTGAAACAGAGACAGTCATATCACTACTGAAACAGAAACAGAGACAGTCATAACCCCCATAGCTACATCACTACTGAAACAGAGACAGTCATAACCCCCATAGCTACATCACTACTGAAACAGAGACAGTCATAACCCCCATAGCTACATCACTACTGAAACAGAGACAGTCATAACCCCCATAGCTACATCACTACTGAAACAGAGACAGTCATAACCCCCTACATCACTACTGAAACAGAGACAGTCATAACCCCCATAGCTACACACTACTGAAACAGAGACAGTCATAACCCCCATAGCTACATCACTACTGAAACAGAGACAGTCATAACCCCATAGCTACATCACTACTGAAACAGAGACAGTCATAACCCCCATAGCTACATCACTACTGAAACAGAGACAGTCATAACCCCCATAGCTACATCACTACTGAAACAGAGACAGTCATAACCCCCATAGCTACATCACTACTGAAACAGAGGTAGTCATATCCTCCAGAGCTACATCACTACTGAAACAGAGACAGTCATAACCCCCATAGCTACATCACTACTGAAACAGAGACAGTCATAACCCCCATAGCTACATCACTACTGAAACAGAGACAGTCATAACCCCCATAGCTACATCACTACTGAAACAGAGACAGTCATAACCCCCATAGCTACATCACTACTGAAACAGAGACAGTCATAACCCCCATAGCTACATCACTACTGAAACAGAGACAGTCATAACCTCCATAGCTACATCACTACTGAAACAGAGACAGTCATAACCCCCATAGCTACATCACTACTGAAACAGAGGCAGTGATATCATCCAGAGGCAGTCATTTCCTGTCTCCTACTCCTCCCCGTGGGTGTGTCTGGTGGAGGAGGTTGCATATGGTTGCAAATTCAGTTAACATTCCAAAAATTCCGAGGTTTGAAATCAGGTTGGAGATTCCTGCTTATTCCTGTCATTATTTCAGGAATATTCCTGTCATGTTTGTCATTTATTATCATGTCTTGTCCCTGTGCTCCCCATTCTATTCGTTTCCCTCTGCTGGTCTTATTAGGTTCTTTCCCTCTTTCTATCCCTCTCTCTCCCCCTCCCTCTCTCACTCTCTCGCTCTCTCTTCTCTCTATCGTTCCGTTCCTGCTCCCAGCTGTTCCTATTCCCCTAATCATCATTTAGTCTTCCCACACCTGTTCCCGATCCTTTCCCCTGATTAGAGTCCCTATTTCTTCCTTTGTGTTCCGTTCCTGTCCCGTCGGTTCCTTGTTTAGAATTCACCGTGCTGTGATTGTGTATCGCCCTGTCCTGTCGTGTTTTTGCCTTCATCAGATGCTGCGTGTGAGCAGGTGTCTCTGTCAGCTACGGCCTGCGCCTACCCGAAGTGCAGTCTGTGGCCGCTTCTCCTGTTATTCCCCTCTACAGACTAGAGGATTTCTGTTATTCCCTGTTTGGACATTTCCTGTTAAGGATTCAGGATTTGTCGTTTTCTGTTTGGACTTGAATAAACTCTGTTTCTGTTAAGTCGCTTTTGGGTCCTCTTTCACCTGCATGACAGAAGGAACCGACCAAGGAATGGACCCAGCGACTTCAGACGCTCGTTACACTGCCGTCAAGATCCAAGGAGCCATGCTCGGCAGACACGAGCAGGAATTGTCTGCTGCTCGCCATGCCGTGGAGAACCTGGCCGCTCAGGTTTCCGACCTCTCTGGACAGTTCCAGAGTCTACGTCTCGTGCCACCTGTTACTTCCTGGCCTGCCGAGCCTCCAGAACCTAGGGTTAATAACCCACCTTGCTACTCCGGGCAGCCCACTGAGTGCCGCTCCTTTCTCACGCAGTGTGAGATTGTGTTCTCTCTCAACCCAACACATACTCTAGAGAGAGAGCTCGGGTTGCTTACGTCATTTCACTCCTTACTGGCCGGGCTCGAGAATGGGGCACAGCTATCTGGGAGGCAAGGGCTGATTGCTCTAACAAGTTCCAGAACTTTAAAGAGGAGATGATTCGGGTTTTTGACCGTTCAGTTTTTGGTAGGGAGGCTTCTAGGGCCCTGGCTTCCTTATGCCAAGGTGAACGGTCCATAACGGATTATTCTATTGAGTTTCGCACTCTTGCTGCCTCTAGTGAGTGGAACGAGCCGGCGCTGCTCGCTCGTTTTCTGGAGGGACTCCACGCAGTGGTTAAGGATGAGATTCTCTCCCGGGAGGTTCCTTCAGATGTGGACTCTTTGATTGCTCTCGCCATCCGCATAGAACGACGGGTAGATCTTCGTCACCGGGCTCGTGGAAGAGAGCTCGCATCAACGGTGTTTCCCTGCTCCGCATCGCAACCATCTCCCTCCTCTGGCTTTGAGACTGAGCCCATGCAGCTGGGAGGGATTCATCTCGACTAAGGAGAGGGAACGGAGGATCACCAACCGCCTGTGCCTCTATTGCGGAGTTGCTGGACATTTTGTTAATTCATGTCCAGTAAGAGGCCAGAGCCCATCAGTAAGCGGAGGGCTACTGGTGAGCGCTACTACTCAGGTCTCTTCATCTAGATCTTGTACTACTATGTCGGTCCATCTACGCTGGAACGGTTCGGGTGCTACATGCAGTGCCTTGATTGACTCTGGGGCTGAGGGTTGTTTCATGGACGAAGCATGGGTTCGGAAACATAACATTCCTTTCAGACCGTTAGACAAGCCTACGCCCATGTTTGCCTTAGATGGTAGTCATCTTCCCAGTATCAAATTTGAGACACTACCTTTAACTCTCACAGTATCTGGTAACCACAGTGAGACTATTTCTTTTTTGATTTTCCGTTCACCGTTTACACCTGTTGTTTTGGGTCATCCCTGGCTAGTATGTCATAATCCTTCTATTAATTGGTCTAGTAATTCTATCCTATCCTGGAACGTTTCTTGTCATGTGAAGTGTTTAATGTCTGCCATCCCTCCCGTTTCTTCTGTCCCTACTTCTCAGGAGGAACCTGGCGATTTGACAGGAGTGCCGGAGGAATATCATGATCTGCGCACGGTCTTCAGTCGGTCCCGAGCCAACTCCCTTCCTCCTCACCGGTCGTATGATTGTAGTATTGATCTCCTTCCGGGGACCACTCCTCCTCGAGGTAGACTATACTCTCTGTCGGCTCCCGAACGTAAGGCTCTCGAGGATTATTTGTCTGTGTCTCTTGACGCCGGTACCATAGTGCCTTCTTCTTCTCCGGCCGGGGCGGGGTTCTTTTTTGTTAAGAAGAAGGACGGTACTCTGCGCCCCTGCGTGGATTATCGAGGGCTGAATGACATAACGGTTAAGAATCGTTATCCGCTTCCCCTTATGTCATCAGCCTTCGAGATTCTGCAGGGAGCCAGGTGCTTTACTAAGTTGGACCTTCGTAACGCTTACCATCTCGTGCGCATCAGAGAGGGGGACGAGTGGAAAACGGCGTTTAACACTCCGTTAGGGCATTTTGAGTACCGGGTTCTGCCGTTCGGTCTCGCCAATGCGCCAGCTGTTTTTCAGGCATTAGTTAATGATGTTCTGAGAGACATGCTGAACATCTTTGTTTTTGTCTATCTTGACGATATCCTGATTTTTTCTCCGTCACTCGAGATTCATGTTCAGCACGTTCGACGTGTTCTACAGCGCCTTTTAGAGAATTGTCTCTACGTAAAGGCTGAGAAGTGCTCTTTTCATGTCTCCTCCGTTACTTTTCTCGGTTCCGTTATTTCCGCTGAAGGCATTCAGATGGATTCCGCTAAGGTCCAAGCTGTCAGTGATTGGCCCGTTCCAAGGTCACGTGTCGAGTTGCAGCGCTTTTTAGGTTTCGCTAATTTCTATCGGCGTTTCATTCGTAATTTCGGTCAAGTTGCTGCCCCTCTCACAGCTCTTACTTCTGTCAAGACGTGTTTTAAGTGGTCCGGTTCCGCCCAGGGAGCTTTTGATCTTCTAAAAGAACGTTTTACGTCCGCTCCTATCCTCGTTACTCCTGACGTCACTAGACAATTCATTGTCGAGGTTGACGCTTCTGAGGTAGGCGTGGGAGCCATTCTATCCCAGCGCTTCCAGTCTGACGATAAGGTTCATCCTTGCGCTTATTTTTCTCATCGCCTGTCGCCATCTGAGCGCAACTATGATGTGGGTAACCGTGAACTGCTCGCCATCCGCTTAGCCCTAGGCGAATGGCGACAGTGGTTGGAGGGGGCGACCGTTCCTTTTGTCGTTTGGACAGACCATAAGAACCTTGAGTACATCCGTTCTGCCAAACGACTTAATGCCCGTCAAGCTCGTTGGGCGTTGTTTTTCGCTCGTTTCGAGTTTGTGATTTCTTACCGTCCGGGTAGCAAGAACACCAAGCCTGATGCCTTATCCCGTCTGTTTAGTTCTTCTGTGGCTTCTACTGATCCCGAGGGATTCTTCCTTATGGGCGTGTTGTCGGGTTAACAGTCTGGGGAATTGAAAGACAGGTTAAGCAAGCACTCACGCACACTGCGTCGCCGCGCGCTTGTCCTAGTAACCTCCTTTTCGTTCCTGTTTCCACTCGTCTGGCTGTTCTTCAGTGGGCTCACTCTGCCAAGTTAGCTGGTCATCCCGGTGTTCGAGGCACTCTTGCGTCTATTCGCCAGCGCTTTTGGTGGCCGACTCAGGAGCGTGACACGCGCCGTTTCGTGGCTGCTTGTTCGGACTGCGCGCAGACTAAGTCGGGTAACTCTCCTCCTGCCGGTCGTCTCAGACCGCTCCCCATTCCTTCTCGACCATGGTCTCACATCGCCTTAGACTTCATTACCGGTCTGCCTTTGTCTGTGGGGAAGACTGTGAGAGCCGCCAATAAACGCAGGATTAAGAGTCCAAGGTATTGTTGCGGCCAGAGAGTGTGGCTTTCCACTCGCAACCTTCCTCTTACGACAGCTTCTCGTAAGTTGACTCCGCGGTTCATTGGTCCGTTCCGTGTCTCCCAGGTCGTCAATCCTGTCGCTGTGCGACTGCTTCTTCCGCGACATCTTCGTCGCGTCCATCCTGTCTTCCATGTCTCCTGTGTTAAGCCCTTTCTTCGCACCCCCCTCTTCGTCTTCCCTCCCCCTCCCGTCCTTGTCGAGAGCGCACCTATTTACAAGGTACATAAGATCATGGACATGCGTTCTCGGGGACGGGGTCACCAATACTTAGTGGATTGGGAGGGTTACGGTCCTGAGGAGAGGAGTTGGGTTCCGTCTCGGGACGTGCTGGACCGTTCACTCATCGATGATTTCCTCCGTTGCCGCCAGGATTCCTCCTCGAGTGCGCCAGGAGGCGCTCGGTGAGTGGGGGTACTGTCATGTTTGTCATTTATTATCATGTCTTGTCCCTGTGCTCCCCATTCTATTCGTTTCCCTCTGCTGGTCTTATTAGGTTCTTTCCCTCTTTCTATCCCTCTCTCTCCCCCTCCCTCTCTCACTCTCTCGCTCTCTCTTCTCTCTATCGTTCCGTTCCTGCTCCCAGCTGTTCCTATTCCCCTAATCATCATTTAGTCTTCCCACACCTGTTCCCGATCCTTTCCCCTGATTAGAGTCCCTATTTCTTCCTTTGTGTTCCGTTCCTGTCCCGTCGGTTCCTTGTTTAGAATTCACCGTGCTGTGATTGTGTATCGCCCTGTCCTGTCGTGTTTTGCCTTCATCAGATGCTGCGTGTGAGCAGGTGTCTCTGTCAGCTACGGCCTGCGCCTACCCGAAGCGACCTGCAGTCTGTGGCCGCTTCTCCTGTTATTCCCCTCTACAGACTAGAGGATTTCTGTTATTCCCTGTTTGGACATTTCCTGTTAAGGATTCAGGATTTGTCGTTTTCTGTTTGGACTTGAATAAACTCTGTTTCTGTTAAGTCGCTTTTGGGTCCTCTTTCACCTGCATGACAATTCCGACCAGAATTTCGGGAAATTTCGAGGTATGGTCGTCTGACTGAATGGAGGGAGGTAGGGTTATCTGACTGAATGGAGGGAGGTAGGGTTATCTGACTGAATGGAGGGAGGTATGTTGTCTGACTGAATGGAGGGAGGTATGGTTGTCTGACTGAATGGAGGGAGGTATGGTTGTCTGACTGAATGGATGGAGGTATGGTTGTCTGACTAAATGGAGGGAGGTAGGGTTATCTGACTGAATGGAGGGAGGTAGGGTTATCTGTCTGAATGGAGGGAGGTATGTTGTCTGACTGAATGGATGGAGGTATGGTTGTCTGACTGAATGGAGGGAGGTATGGTTGTCTGACTGAATGGATGGAGGTATGGTTGTCTGACTGAATGGAGGGAGGTATGGTTGTCTGACTGAATGGATGGAGGTATGGTTGTCTGACTAAATGGAGGGAGGTAGGGTTATCTGACTGAATGGAGGGAGGTATGTTGTCTGACTGAATGGAGGGAGGTATGGTTGTCTGACTGAATGGAGGGAGGTATGGTTGTCTGACTGAATGGATGGAGGTATGGTTGTCTGACTAAATGGAGGGAGGTAGGGTTATCTGACTGAATGGAGGGAGGTAGGGTTATCTGTCTGAATGGAGGGAGGTATGTTGTCTGACTGAATGGATGGAGGTATGGTTGTCTGACTGAATGGAGGGAGGTATGGTTGTCTGACTGAATGGATGGAGGTATGGTTGTCTGACTGAATGGAGGGAGGTATGGTTGTCTGACTGAATGGATGGAGGTATGGTTGTCTGACTAAATGGAGGGAGGTAGGGTTATCTGACTGAATGGAGGGAGGTAGGGTTATCTGTCTGAATGGAGGGAGGTATGTTGTCTGACTGAATGGATGGAGGTATGGTTGTCTGACTGAATGGAGGGAGGTATGGTTATCTGACTGAATGGATGGAGGTATGGTTGTCTGACTGAATGGAGGGAGGTATGGTTGTCTGACTGAATGGATGGAGGTATGGTTGTCTGACTGAATGGAGGGAGGTATGGTTGTCTGACTGAATGGAGGGAGGTATGGTTGTCTGACTGAATGGAGGGAGGTATGGTTGTCTGACTGAATGGGTGGAGGTAGGGTTATCTGACTAAATGGAGGGATGTATGGTTGTCTGACTCATTTTATAATGGACCTGACTAAGACTAACACATTGCAATGCTTTGTTCCTCTCCTCCTTTCACTCTTTCTTTCTTTCGCTCTGGGGGAGAGAGACAAATGCACGCAGCCCTCGCCCCAAGCAAACACAGACCTGCCTTCCCTCCTCTTCCCCACCACCCTCCACCTGTCTTTCTGGCGAGTCCCGACAGCTCTGAGAGACAATGGCGTAAATACGTAGGATTATAAATATAGGCTAACACCAGGGGAATCACATAGGAAGAGCAGTACAGTGGAGCTGTTCAATGTGGCAGACTGAGCTGTGTGGTTAAAATTGGTCTTCTCTTTATATGTTCGTTATATAAGATATGTGTTTGAGAAGGGAGAGAGACAGAGAGAGAGGGAGAGAGAGAGAGAGAGAGAGGGAGAGAGAGAGAGAGACAGAGAGAGAGACAGAGAGAAAGATAAAGAGAGAGACAGACAGAGAGGGAGAGAGAGAGAGAGAGAGGGGAGAGAGACAGAGAGAAAGATAAAGAGAGAGAGAGAGAGAGAGAGAGAGAGAGAGAGAGAGAGAGAGAGAGAGTATGGAGTGTTTCTCTGAATGAACTCTGGAAAGTTATGAAAAAGTAAAGTAAAGCAGGATTTAAGGGATGTACAATAGTACAATGTTTTACAATGAATGTCCAGGCTCCACAAAGGGATAACTAGGAAACCACAGCTGGTCTAACAGAACGACTTTCAAACCAAGGTTGTCCTGTAGCTGGAGAAAACAATAAACCACTGAGCTAAAGAAATTAGCTGTGGGAGCTAACATGAGTCTTCAGGTTTCAGACAAGGTTACTCATGTGTACAGTGAATAGAGACAATTCTTACTCAGCTACTGTAGGCATCTCTACATCACTGATCACACATGCATGTCCTGCCATATACCACACATATATTGCATGCATAGGCAATGTTGCTTCTCATGTGTTTGTTATGTCTGTGTTCCTGTAATTCTCCATCTGAGGTGAAGCACTATTACACTCCCATCAACGGCACGACCGGAGAGACAGAAATAATAACGCACACACGCTTGCACACACACACACGTACACACACACACACACACACACACACACACACACACACACACACACACACACACACACACACACACACACACACACACACACACACACACACACACACACACACACACACACACACACACACACACACACACACACACACACACACACACACACACACACACACACACACACACAGAGATACTGTGTCCTGAGGGAAAACACAGCAGATCTCTTCTATCTTCACTGGAGGGCTTATGATGTGAGCTGACAGTTAAAGATACACACCTCTCTCACTCCCCTCTCTCCCTCTCTCTCTCTCCTCTGTCTCCCTCGCTCTCTCCCCCTCTCTCTCTCCCCTCTCTCTCTCTCTCTCTCTCTCTCTCTCTCTCCCCTCTCTCCCTCTCTCTCTCACTCCCCTCTCTCACTCCCCTCTCTCCCTCCCTCTCTCTCTCTCTCTCTCTCTCTCACTCCCCTCTCTCCCTCTCTCTCTCTCCTCTGTCTCCCTCGCTCTCTCCCCCTCTCTCTCTTTCTCCCTCTCACGTCTTTCTTACTCCCCTCTCTCTCTCTCTCTCTCTCTCTCTCTCTCTCTCTCTCTCTCTCTCTCTCTCTCTCTCTCTCTCTCTCTCTCTCTCTCTCTCTCTCTCTATCTCCCCTCCCTCTTTCTTCTCTCCCCTCCCTCTTTCTTCTCTCCCTCTCTCTTTCTACAACCTCTCCTCTCTCTCTCTCTCTCTCTCTCTCTCTCTCTCTCTCTCTCTCTCTCTCTCTCTCTCTCTCTCTCTCTCTCTCTCTCTCTCTCTCTCTCTCTCTCTCTCTCCTCTCTCTTTCTACAACCCCTCTCTCCTCTCTCCCTCCCTCTTTCTTCTACAACCCCCTCTCTCCTCTCTTCTCCCTCTTTCTCTCTCTCTTTCTCTCTCTCTCTTTCTCCTCTCTCCCTCTCTCTCTATCCCCTCCCTCTCTCTACTCTCCCCTCTCTCTTTCTACAACCCCCTCTCTCTCTATCCCCTCCCTCTCTCTACTCTCCCCTCTCTCTTTCTACACCCCCTCTCTCTATCCCCTCCCTCTCTCTACTCTCCCCTCTCTCTTTCTACAACCCCCTCTCTCTATCTCTCTGTGTATCTCTACATCTCTCTCATGCTATGTTTGGACAGATTAAGTAATGTAATTGCCTACAGTAGCTTGTTCTGTTGCATCACAGTCATGTTTGGCCATCTTTAATTCACTCAGATTAGCTACCATTGAGAACTGTTACAGTTGCTGGAGTCTTTATAAGGTGTGTGAATGGTTAGATATTGTTATCTTTGAGGAGGGAAGAGGAATAACAGCCCTGAAGGTGGTCTTCAAGGACATACTAGCTAGTTCACATCAAAGACATCACAGATATTTACCATGTTAGGATATCCCGCTCTCTCAATTTCAATTCAATTCAAAGGACTTTATTGGCATGGGAAACATGTTTACACTGTCAATGCAAGTGAAATAGACAATAAACAAAAGTGAAATAAACAAGAAAAAATTAACAGTACATTTTACACTCACAAAAGTTCCAGGATCTTTCAATGCCTCTTCCTCTCTTTATCTCTCTTCCCTCCCTCTCTTTATCTCTCTTCCCTCCCTCTCTTTATCTCTCTCCCTCCCTCTCTTTATCTCTGTCTCTCCCTCTCTTTATCTCTCTTCCCTCCCTCTCTTTATCTCTCTCCCTCCCTCTCTTTATCTCTGTCTCTCCCTCTCTTTATCTCTCTCCCTCCCTCTCTTTATCTCTGTCTCTCCCTCTCTTTATCTCTCTCCCTCCCTCTCTCATCACCTCTGCCTCTTCCTCTCTTTATCTCTCTCCCTCCCTCTCATCACCTCTGTCTCTTCCTCTCTTTATCTCTCTCCCTCCCTCTCTCATCACCTCTCTCTTCCTCTCTTTATCTCTCTCCCTCCCTCTCTCATCACCTCTGTCTCTCCCTCTCATCATCCCCCTCTTAGAAAGAGGGCTTCTCTTCTCCACCTCTGTAACGACTGTGATGAGCTGATTCATTCCAGTGTTCTCCATAGGGATGGGATGTAAAGACAGCCGCTGCTCCTGTCTGGGTGGAGAGATGGAGGAGGGCTTTCTGCTAATCTCAATAATCCATAGGCTGTAGTCACACGTTGTCACGCTCTGACCTTAGAGACCCTTATTATTTTCTATGTTTGGTTAGGTCAGGGTGTGACTCAGGGGGGAAAGTCTATGTTTCCTATTTCTTTGTTTTTTGCAGAGTGTGGTTCCTGACCATAGTAAGCTGTTTATCGTTGTCTCTGATTGGGGATCATATATAAATTGTCATTTTCCTATGGGGTTTTGTGGGGTTTTGTTTTCTGTTTAGCATCTGTTATCTGACAGAACTGTTCACTTTCGTTTTCGCTTTATTATTTTGTTTTGAGTGTTTTTTGATAATAAAATCATGAACACTTTCCATGCTGCTCATTGTTCCATTCTTCCTACCACCAACGAGAGCTGTTACAGAAGATCCCACCAAAAAACGGACCAAGCAGCGTGGCCAGGATGAGTGGACATGGGAGGAGATCCTGGATGGAGAAGGACCCTGGACGCGGGCTGGAGAGTATGCTACGAGGAGTTGAGACAACAACGGAAGCCCGAGAGGGGGGAGGGGGTGCACGGGGTGATTGACGGAGTCAGGGTTTAGACCTGAGCCAACATCCCGTGACCAGTGACCGGTCTGGCACCGTGTTATGCTGTGATGCACACGGTGTCTCCAGTGCGCAATTCACAGCCCGGTGCACTCTGTTCCAGCTTCCCGCAGTTGCCGTGCTAGAGTGGGCATTCAGCCCGGACTGATTGTGTCGGCTCAGCACTCTTGGTCTCCGGTGCGTCTCTACGGCCCAGGATATCCTGCGACAGCTCTACGCACGGTATCCCCAGTTCGCCAGCACAACCCAGTGCGGCTTGTTCCAGCTCCCCGTACTTGCCGGGCTACAGGGGGTATTCAGACAGGATGTGTTGTGCCGGCTCTACGCTCCAGACCTCCAGTGCGCATCCAGGGCCCAGTATATCCTGCACCAGCTCTACGCACTATGCCTCCAGTGCGCCATCATAGCCCAGTGCGTCTTGTGCAGCTCTCCACACTCACCGCGCTAAAGTGGGTATCCAGCCAGGACACGTTGTGGCAGCTCCCCGCACCAGGCTTCTAGTACGTCTCCTCAGTCTGGTGAGACCTGTTCCGGCTCCACGTACGAAGCCTCCAGTGATGATCCATGGCCTGAAGCCTCCAGTGATGATCCATGGCCTGAAGCCTCCAGTGATGATCCATGGCCCGAAGCCTCTCGTGATGATCCATGGCCCAAAGCCTCCAGTGATGATCTATGGCCCAAAGCCTCCAGTGATGATCCATGGCCCGAAGCCTCTAGTGATGATCCATGGCCCGAAGCCTCTAGTGATGATCCATGGCCCGAAGCCTCCAGTGATGATCCATGGCCCAAAGCCTCCAGTGATGATCCATTGTCCAGAGCCTCCAATGATGATCCACAGCACGAAGCCTCCAGTGATGATCCATGGCACGGAGCCTGCAGTGATGATCCATTGTCCAGAGCCTCCGATGATGATCCACGGCACGAAGCCTGCAGCGATGATCTACAGTCCGGAGGTCCCGGCGACGATCCCTGCACCGGAGGCGCCACCGAAGTGGGAGGTCAGGGTGTGACTCGGGTGGGAAAGTCTATGTTTTCTATTTCTTTGTTTTTTGCCGAGTGTGGTTCCCAATCAGAGGCAGCTGTTTATTGTTGTCTCTGATTGGGGATCATATATAAGTTTTAATTTTCCTTCTGGGTTTTGTGGGGTCTTGTTTTCTGTTTAGTGTCCGTTATCTGACAGAACTGTTCACTTTCGTTTTCGCTTTATTTTATTTTGAGTGTTTTCTGATAATAAAATCATGAACACTTTCCATGCTGCTCATTGGTCCACTCTTCCTACCACCAACGAGAGCCATTACACACATCCCCTTTCTCATTAGTGAACACTGATTCATGCTGCAGATTGGAGAATACATCCCACCTCTCTCCTCCCCTTGTCTTCCCCTCTCTCCTCCCTCATCCCCAGTGTCCTGCTCTGTTACAGCATGTACACCAGTAGTCACCAACCTTCACTTAGTTCAAGATCATTTTCTGAGTCAAAATTCAAGCCGAGATCTATAGCTCAGATTCTTTTTTACATGTTTTAAAAAACTTAAACCTATGCAACATTAACCAATTAAAATCTGTTATGTAGCAATGAGGTTTGTGCAGTAGTCTATAGGCCCAATACCTTAACACTGCATGTTGGCTACGCTTGAATTGCCCTGCCAATGTTCTTCTTCTCAGATCATTTATAAATGATAAACATTTTTAAATGGAATATGAGCACACTTGTAATAGATAATTTGTTGTATTACTTGTGAGGCACAGCTGAGTGGGTATAATAATGAGCTTCTTTTTACTGAACTGACGGTCTGCATCCGCTGAGGAAAGGGGACACAATCTTCCAGCTGATGCATTATGTCTGCCTCATGCACCAATCAAAATCGACCAGTTGGTGACCACTGATGTACAGAAACATAATTGTAATTTAACCTTTTACTGCAAATCAGGGTCACACAGAGTGTTTCTTGGTAATCTTCAACGAATCTACTTTGAAACAAAAGTATACACCTGGTTATGGGCTTATGGTAGTCTAACAATGGAGGTAGGTATGGTTGTCTGACTGAATGCAGGGAGGTATGGTTGTCTGACTGAATGGAGGGAGGTATGGTTGTCTGACTGAATGGAGGGAGGTATGGTTGTTTGACTGAATGGAGGGAGGTATGGTTGTCTGACTGAATGCAGGGAGGTATGGTTGTCTGACTGAATGGAGGGAGGTATGGTTGTCTGACTGAATACAGGGAGGTATGGTTGTCTGACTGAATGGAGGGAGGTATGGTTGTCTGACTGAATGGAGGGAGGTATGGTTGTCTGACTGAATGGAGGGAGGTATGGTTGTCTGACTGAATGGAGGGAGGTATGGTTGTCTAACAATGGAGGGAGGTATGGTTGTCTGACTGAATGGAGGGAGGTATGGTAGTCTAACAATGGAGGGAGGTATGGTTGTCTGACTGAATGGAGGGAGGTATGGTAGTCTAACAATGGAGGGAGGCATGGTTGTCTAACAATGGAGGGAGGTATGGTTGTCTGTCTGAATGAAGGGAGGTAGGGTTATCTGACTGAATGGAGGGAGGTATGGTTGTCTGACTGAATGGAGGGAGGTATGGTTGTCTGTCTGAATGGAGGGAGGTATGGTTGTCTGTCTGAATGCAGGGAGGTAGGGTTATCTGACTGAATGGAGGGAGGTATGGTTGTCTGACTGAATGGAGGGAGGTATGGTTGTCTGTCTGAATGGAGGGAGGCATGGTTGTCTGTCTGAATGGAGGGAGGTATGGTTGTCTGACTGAATGGAGGGAGGAATGGTTGTCTGACTGAATGGAGGGAGGTATGGTTGTCTGACTGAATGGAGGGAGGTATGGTTGTCTGTCTGAATGGAGGGAGGTATGGTTGTCTGTCTGAATGGAGGGAGGTATGGTTGTCTGACTGAATGGAGGGAGGTATGGTAGTCTAACAATGGAGGGAGGTATGGTTGTCTGTCTGAATGAAGGGAGGTATGGTTATCTGACTGAATGGAGGGAGGTATGGTTGTCTGACTGAATGGAGGGAGGTATGGTTGTCTGTCTGAATGGAGGGAGGTAGGGTTATCTGACTGAATGGAGGGAGGTATGGTTGTCTGACTGAATGGAGGGAGGTATGGTTGTCTGACTGAATAGAGGGAGGTATTGTTGTCTGACTGAATGGAGGGAGGTATGGTAGTCTAACAATGGAGGGAGGTATGGTTGTCTGTCTGAATGAAGGGAGGTAGGGTTGTCTGACTGAATGGAGGGAGGTATGGTTGTCTGACTGAATGGAGGGAGGTATGGTTGTCTGACTGAATGGAGGGAGGTATGGTTGTCTGTCTGAATGGAGGGAGGTATGGTTGTCTGTCTGAATGGAGGGAGGTATGGTTGTCTGACTGAATGGAGGGAGGTATGGTTGTCTGACTGAATGGAGGGAGGTATGGTAGTCTAACAATGGAGGGAGGTATGGTTGTCTGTCTGAATGAAGGGAGGTAGGGTTATCTGACTGAATGGAGGGAGGTATGGTTGTCTGACTGAATGGAGGGAGGTATGGTTGTCTGTCTGAATGGAGGGAGGTAGGGTTATCTGACTGAATGGAGGGAGGTATGGTTGTCTGACTGAATGGAGGGAGGTATGGTTGTCTGACTGAATGGAGGGAGGTATGGTTGTCTGACTGAATGGAGGGAGGTATGGTTATCTAACAATGGAGGGAGGTATGGTTGTCTGTCTGAATGAAGGGAGGTAGGGTTATCTGACTGAATGGAGGGAGAGAATGTATGGTTGTCTGACTGAATGGAGGGAGGTATGGTTGTCTGTCTGAATGGAGGGAGGTAGGGTTATCTGACTGAATGGAGGGAGGTATGGTTGTCTGACTGAATGGAGGGAGGTATGGTTGTCTGACTGAATGGAGGGAGGTATTGTTGTCTGACTGAATGGAGGGAGGTATGGTTGTCTGACTGAATGGAGGGAGGTATGGTTGTCTGTCTGAATGGAGGGAGGTAGGGTTATCTGACTGAATGGAGGGAGGTATGGTTGTCTGTCTGAATGAAGGGAGGTAGGGTTATCTGACTGAATGGAGGGAGGTATGGTTGTCTGACTGAATGGAGGGAGGTATGGTTGTCTGTCTGAATGGAGGGAGGTAGGGTTATCTGACTGAATGGAGGGAGGTATGGTTGTCTGACTGAATGGAGGGAGGTATTGTTGTCTGACTGAATGGAGGGAGGTATGGTTGGAGGGAGGTCTGTCTGAATGAAGGGAGGTAGGGTTATCTGACTGAATGGAGGGAGGTATGGTTGTCTGACTGAATGGAGGGAGGTATGGTTGTCTGTCTGAGTGGAGGGAGGTATGGTTGTCTGTCTGAATGAAGGGAGGTAGGGTTATCTGACTGAATGGAGGGAGGTATGGTTGTCTGACTGAATGGAGGGAGGTATGGTTGTCTGTCTGAATGGAGGGAGGTATGGTTGTCTGACTGAATGGAGGGAGGTATGGTTGTCTGTCTGAATGGAGGGAGGTATGGTTGTCTGTCTGAATGGAGGGAGGTATGGTTGTCTGACTGAATGGAGGGAGTTATGCGACATACACCTAACTTCCTAAAACGGGTCACATGTAACAAAACCGTTTGACATAGAAACATTATGAAACTATGACAAATATTTATAGCATTCCACCCATGAGGCCACTAGAGGGCGTTTTGGTAATTTGGCTGCAGGAAAGGGCCATGTTTGGCATCTTTAATTCTCTCAGATTAGCTACCATTAATAACTGTTTTAATTGCTGGAACAAATTAGGCATAATTTGCATTGGACATGAAGTAGTAGTAATATGTATAATGTAAATGGTTAGAGATGGTTATCTTCAAGGAGGGAAGAGAAACAACAGTCCTGAAGGTGATCTTCAGGGACGTACCAGCTGGTTCACTTCAGAGACATCATAGATATTTACCATGTTAGGATATCCCTCTCTCTCAATGTCTCTTTTCCTCTCTTCCTCTTTATCTCTGCCTCTTTCTCTCTCTTCACCTCTGTCTCTCCCTCTCATCATCCCTCTCTCAGAAAGAGGGCTTCTCTTCTCCACCTCTGTAACGAGCTGATGAGCTGATTCATTCCAGTGTTCTCCATAGGGATGGGATGTAAAGACAGCCACTGCTCCTGTCTGGGTGGAGAGATGGAGGAGGGCTTTCTGCTAATCTCAATAATCCATGGGCTGTAGGGACACGTCCCCTTTCTCATTAGTAAACACTGATTCATTCTGCAGATTGGAGAATACATCCCACCTCTCTCCTCCCCGTCTCCCCATCTTCTCCCCGTTGTCTTCTTACCCCATCACCCCCATGAGTCATCCCCCTCTCACCCCCTCCTCCCCTATGTCTTGCTCTGTTACAGCATGAACAGAAACATAATTGCAATTTAGCACAGTAGCTCTCTGTGAGGAGGCCTCATGGGACGATGACTAAGGTATCCTCATCCCAGCTCCCCTCACCAGTCTCCAGTCTCTCTCTCTCTCTCGCTCGCTCTATCCCTCTCTCTCTCTCTCTCTCTCTCTCTCTCTCTCTCTCTCTCTCTCTCTCTCTCTCTCTCTCTCTCTCTCTCTCTCTCTCTCTCTCTCTCCTCTCTCTCGCTCCTACTCAATCCTAAACTCTCTTGTAAATTCCTACAAGCCAATTAGTGATAGTTTGTTCTCAGGCAGACTAGGAATAATAGAAAGTATCACCAGATTTGTTTTATGTTTTGGATATGTTTCTGTCCACCTCCACATCTCTGAGATTAACAACATATGCAAATGTCCCTGTCTCTTATACTCCGGCTGTGTGTGATTGTGTTTTATTTTGTGTGTGTGTGTGTGTAATGAAAGTGTTATGATGCTGTAGAAAGGTTAAGTGCTGTATGTGTCCCCTGGGTCTGACCTTTCAGACAGCACTATTCATTACAGCAGATGCACTGTGTGTGTACCTCTTTCCAAAATGGGAATCAGTGTTCAACAGGTACACTGAGGTGACACCTCTGGCAACACCCTGGCGGTGGGTGTACGCCATGTGTGTCTTTGTGTTCTAGTGTGAGTTTATGCGTGCATGTCTGTGTGTTGTAGTTTGTGTGTGTGTGTGTGTTTGTAGGCCCTCAGACAGTGTTATCAGTGTGTGCTGTAGCTGTGTATGCCAGTGGGAGAGGCTAATTGTCCAGATAACACAGAGAGAGAGAGAGAGAGAGAGAGAGAGAGAGAGAGAGAGAGAGAGAGAGAGAGAGAGAGAGAGAGAGAGAGAGAGAGAGAGAGAGAGAGAGAGAGAGAGAGAGAGAGAGAGAGAGAGAGAGAGAGAGAGAGAGAGAGAGAGAGAGAGAGAGAGAGAGAGAGAGAGAGAGAGAGAGAGAGAGAGAGAGAGAGAGAGAGAGAGAGAGAGAGAGACAGAGAGAGAGAGAGAGAGAGAGAGAGAGAGAGAGAGACAGAGAGAGAGAGAGAGAGAGAGAGAGAGAGAGAGAGAGAGAGAGAGAGAGAGAGAGAGAGCCACAGAGAGAGAGAGAGAGAGAGAGAGAGAGAGAGAGAGAGAGAGAGAGAGAGAGAGAGAGAGAGAGAGAGAGAGAGAGAGAGAGAGAGAGAGAGAGAGAGAGAGAGAGAGAGAGAGAGAGAGAGAGAGAGAGAGAGAGAGAGAGAGAGAGAGAGAGAGAGAGAGAGAGAGAGAGAGAGAGAGAGAGAGAGAGAGAGAGAGAGAGAGAGAAAGCTGACTCCCTAGGTAAACAGCCCAGCCCAAGTCACTGTTTTCAAACACACAAAGCCATATTCTCAGTGGACATGATATAATTGGTTTGCACATGTTTGTATGTTGTCATGTATTTTGTTGTTGAATTTTTACCCCTTTTTCTCCCCAATTGCATGGTGTCCAACTGTTTTAGTAGCTACTATCTTGTCTCATCACTACAACTCCCGTACGGCTCGGGAGAGACGAAGGTGGAAAGTCATGCGTCCTCCGACGCACTGCTTCTTAACACAGCGCCATCCAACCCGGAAGCCAGCCGCACCAATGTGTCGGAGAAAACACTGTGCACCTGGCAACCTTGGTTAGCGTGCACTGCGTTCGGCCCGCCACAGGAGTCGCTGGTGCACGATGAGACAAGGATTTCCCTACCGGCCAAACCCACTGTAACTCGGACGACGCTCGCCCCACAGACCTCCCGGTCGCGGCCAGTTACGACAGAGCCTGGGCTCGGGGATTTGATCTAGCAGCCTTCCGGAGCCCAACGCTCTACTAGGCTACCTGCCACCCTAACATTGCCTGTGAAAGTGGGTTAAAATGACTAATATTCCAAAACATATACCAATGTTAAACAATAAGACATGATCACTGAAAGCATGTTGTCAAACATTTAAGCATAATGGTTTTAGAATTGATCAAATTTAGTTGGATATAAGCAATTCTTTAGGTGCTGGACTCAATTTTATTTAACCCTTATTTTACCAGGTAAGTTGACTTTGAACACATTCTCATTTACAGCAACGACCTGGGGAATAGTTACAGGGGGGAGGAGTGGAGATGAATGAGCCAATTGTAAACTGGGGATGATTAGGTGGTCATGATGGTATGAGGGTCAGATTGGGAGCCAGGACACTGGGGTTAACACCCCTACTCTAACGATAAGTGCCATGGGATCTTTTAGTGACCACAAAGAGTCAGGACACCCATTTAACATCCCATCCAAAAGACAACACCCTACACAGGGCAAGGTCCCTAATCACTGCCCTGGGATATATTTTTTTAGACCAGAGGAAAAGGTGCCTCCTACTGGCCCTCCAACACCACTTCCAGCAGCATCTGTCTCCCATCCAGGGACTGACCAGGACCAACCCTGTTTAGCTTCAGGAGTAATCCAGCAGTGTGATGCAGGGTGATATGCGGTTGACACTAATATATTAGTGTTTGTGAAACACCAACATTTAAAGTATATTATACATAATAATACCTCATGTTGGAAATACTCAAAAAGCGGATGCAAATAGTAGTCTCAGTTTTAGAACTAGTTATTTATTTGACAGTGTAGCTGTTTCCTAGAAGAAAGCTGCACTGGTCATGTTAGGGATAGTAACACAATATTAGTCCATTTGACTGTGTGTTTGTGAAGCATAGTGAACTGGATGCTCAGTAGAGAACTCTAGAACTCTCCTGCATCCTTTCCTCTTCCTCTTCCCTTTTTTGTCTCTATTTGTCTATACTGTTGTGTGTCTGTCTGTGGGTGAGCATCTGTATAGTGTCTGTGGTTTGCTGTGTGTGTACTAGTCTGTAGAAGATGGATTCTCTGCTCTAGCCCTCCAACCTCACTGGTTCTCTCTCAGTGTGACTGTTGTAACACCAGAGCTGTTAATAATTATGAAAGCTTTCCTAATGACACACCCTCGTATGCATCTGAACCAGCCCGTCAGATCTGAATGAACAGCCATGGATCATCATGATGAATAGAGGGAGGGACAGACAGATCGAAGGAGGAGAGGAGAGGAAGGGAGGGGAAGGAAAGAGGAGAGGAGGGAGGAAAGAAAGGAGGTGAGAAGAGATGAGAGGAAGGGTGGTGAGAAGAGGGGAGGAAGAAAGGAGGGGATGGAGGATCAGGAGGAGAGGATCAGTTTTCAGCCCTCTCTTCCTCCTCCATACTCACTATCATCACTCTCAGCCTGTCCTCCATAGGTAGTTTAGTTCTAATATATCAGGCTTGTATAATACTGTCATTAAGGAACTACTTCAGCCCATCTGTCTTTAGGAAAGCTGCCTGCTGAAGGAGGTTGTATATTATTCAGTAGTTGGTCCATAACATTCATATTTCTATATTGGAATGGGAGAACAACACGTACATTGTGTTACAAGACATTGTATTATTACTCACAGCAGTTAAAGGACCTACACACACATGTATATGTACAGTTATGTTGGTAATCTAAATAATATGGTGTCATCCACGATCAAATATCAAAACCTTAATGTACATTCCACCAATGGTAGACATCTGGTCATCTTTCTTTGTCTGTTAAGTATATTTCCATTTCACTTTCATAATGAGTGTTCTCCTATCTCTTCTATGACATCACTAGTCCCCAAAGAGAACCAACCAGTGATCAGTTGTCTGCATCACGCTTCATAAATCTGGACAAACTGGCAGGGCTGTGAATTAGTCCCTGTCACACAGCGACCAATCAGAAATCAGTCAGCCACAAAATAAACACATTGATATTAACAAGTCGTGGAACACTGACTGGGTTCACAACAATATTGTTTCAAATGGGTTGTAATCATTTTATGAAGCCACTGAGTGTTCAATGACAATGATAATAATAAGGTAATGAAATGAGCACATATCTGCAAAGTGGTGCAATTATCCCGGCTTTTAGCACCGATTACACACATCCACAAACATAGTGTTTTAATTTGGCCAAATGATCTAAACCAATATCACTCTCTTCCTCTCTCTCTCGCTCTCTCTCGCTCTCTCTCACTCTCTCTGTCTCTCTTTCTCTCTCTCGCTCTCTCTCCTTCTCTCTCTCGCTCTCTCTCACTCTCACTCAGTCTCCCTTTCTCTCTCTCGCTCTCTCTCACTCTCTCACTCTCTCTGTCTCTCTTTCTCTCTCTCGCTCTCTCTCCTTCTCTCTCTCTCTCTCTCGCTCTCTCTCGTTCGCTCTCTCTCACTCTCTCTCAGTCTATCTTGAATCTCTCATTCCCAACCTCAACCTCCCTCCCTCGCTCTATTTCTCTCTTTCTCTATCTTTCTCTCTCTCTCTCTCTCCCTCTTTTAAGAGATTCTCTGGTAGGCAGAATAATGTGTAGAGGTCAGTAATTAGTACATTAGTGTTCGTGTCATATGAAGCAGAGTGCTGCTGTCTTTATCCCTACAGGTGAAAATCTCTTTTGAACAACAGGACTCTTAACTCAGATTAAACACACCAATTAGCTCAGCCGGCTAACAGCCACAGAGGCTAATGGCAAATAGTTGAGTTAGCTTCATAGGATAATGGAAAGATTAGCTTTGAATGCTAATAGTTAAGCTTAGGCTAATGCTGGGGTTAGCTTCTGCGGCTAATGGTCGGGTATGCTAAAGACCCTAGTGGTTGGGGTTAGCTTCTACGGCTAATGGTTGGGTATACTAAAAACGCTAGTGGTTGGGGTTAGCTTTGGATGCTAAAGTTTGGGCTAGCATTGGAGGCTAATGGTTGTGAGCTTTAGAATGTATGACAGAGGTTAGCTTACAGAACTCAAGCCACCCGTCTCTGTTCTTACATTAAGACAATTCTGTTTGAATGCACACATCTTCACACAGCTACATATTAGCGTTCCACCTGAACACCTATCAGAGCAGGTAGCAGTGGATGGTGCTCAGTCCTCCAGACAAAGGAAAGTGCCACCGCCCCCCCTCCCATCAGATCTGACTAGCCAGTCCTGCTCTCCTTACTGATAGTTCATAACCATCCTTATTCCTCAGACCATGGTTGCTTTCCAAATGGCACCCTGTTCCCTATGTAGTGCACTACTTTTGACCAGGGCTATGGTCATAGGGTGCCATCTCAAATTAAAGCCCTATTCTCCACATAGTTCCCTACTTGGGTCCAGAGCCACAGAGGACTGCCACCCAAGCCTTCTGACCAGGGCCTGGTCATAAGTACTATATGGAGAAAGCAATTTGAGACCCAGCAGCCCAGCCCAAGCCACAGGAATCCCTGCCTTCTAGACTGCTGCCTTAAAAACCCATCAGGACTCCCTGCCTTCTAGACTCCTGCCATAAAAACCCCTCAGGAATCCCTGCCTTCTAGACTCCTGCCTTAAAAACCCCTCAGGACTCCCCACCTTCTAGACTCCTGCCTTAAAAACCCCTCAGGACTCCCTGCCTTCTAGACTCCTGCCTTAAAAACCCCTCAGGACTCCCTGCCTTCTAGACTCCTGCCTTAAAAACCCCTCAGGACTCCCTGCCTTCTAGACTCCTGTCTTAAAATCCTTTCAGACTCCTGCCTTCCCTAGACTCCTGCCTTAAAATCCTTCAGGACCCTGCCTTCTAGACTCCTGCCTTAAAATCCTTTCAGGAATCCCTGCCTTCCAGACTCCTGCCTTAAAATCCTTTCAGGAATCCCTGCCTTCCAGACTCATGCCTTAAAATCCTCCCCTGCCTTCCAGACTCCTGCCTTAGACTCCCTGCCTTCCAGACGCCTGCCTTAAAAACCTTTCAGGAATCCCTGCCTTCCAGACTCCTGCCATAAAAACCTTTCAGTACTCCCTGCCTTCCAGACTCCTGCCTTAAAATCCATTCAGGAGTCCCTGCCTTCCAGACTCCTGCCTTAAAAACCTTTCAGTACTCCCTGCCTTCCAGACTCCTGCCTTAAAAACCTTTCAGGAATCCCTGCCTTCCAGACTCCTGCCTTAAAAACCATTCAGGAATCCCTGCCTTCCAAATAAAAACCTTTCAGTACTCCCTGCCTTCCAGACTCCTGCCTTAAAAACCTTTCAGGAATCCCTGCCTTCCAGACTCCTGCCTTAAAAACCATTCAGGAATCCCTGCCTTCCAGACTCCTGCCTTAAAATCCTTTCAGGAATCCCTGCCTTCCAGACTCCTGCCTTAAAATCCTTTCAGAATCCCTCCTGCCTTAAAAAATCCTTTCAGGAATCCCTGCCTTCCAGACTCCTGCCTTAAAATCCTTTCAGGAATCCCTGCCTTCCAGATTCCTGCCTTAAAATCCTTTCAGGAATCCCTGCCTTCCAGACTCCTGCCTTAAAAACCTTTCAGGAATCCCTGCCTTCCAGACTCCTGCCTTAAAAACCTTTCAGTAATCCCTGCCTTCCAGACTCCTGCCTTAAAAACCATTCAGGAATCCCTGTCTTCCAGACTCCTGCCTTAAAAACCTTTCAGTAATCCCTGCCTTCCAGACTCCTGCCTTAAAAACCATTCAGGAATCCCTGTCTTCCAGACTCCTGCCTTAAAAACATTTCAGTAATCCCTGCCTTCCAGACTCCTGCCTTAAAAACCTTTCAGTAATCCCTGCCTTCCAGACTCCTGCCTTAAAAACCATTCAGGAATCCCTGTCTTCCAGACTCCTGCCTTAAAAACCATTCAGGAATCCCTGTCTTCCAGACTCCTGCCTTAAAAACCTTTCAGTAATCCCTGCCTTCCAGACTCCTGCCTTAAAAACCATTCAGGAATCCCTGTCTTCCAGACTCCTGCCTTAAAAACCTTTCAGGAATCCCTGCCTTCCAGACTCCTGCCTTAAAAACCTTTCAGGAATCCCTGCCTTCCAGACTCCTGCCTTAAGATCTGTGACCATTACACACACATACACACATGAGCGCATACACACATACACACACACACAACCCCCAGATCTGAGGCCATTACTGTCTGACTGACTGCAGTGGTAAGAGCTTTATCAGGCCTGACCAGCCCACTGTCAACCGGCGCCTCTACTTGACTTGCTAGCCCTTGCACTGAGAACACACACACAAAGGCACGCAAAGACACACACATATTCACACACACACATAGGTACACAGTCTGAGTCTGACTGGTTCTGCACTTATAAAAACAGGGCCCATATCCTGAGTGGGAATATAATCCCCCTTTCCTCTCCTCTTCCATCCTCCACTGTCTGTCTGTCTGTCTGTCTGTCTGTCTGTCTGTCTGTCTGTCTGTCTGTCTGTCTGTCTGTCTGTCTGTCTGTCTGTCTGTCTGTCTGTCTGTCTGTCTGTCTGTCTGTCTGTCTGTCTGTCTGTCTGCTACTCAAACTTGTGTCTGCTGTATGTGCTGTATGTGCTGTATGTGCTGTATGTGCTGTCTGTCTGGCTGTCTGTGCTGTCTGTCTGTCTGTCTGTCTGTCTGTCTGTCTGTCTGTCTGTCTGTCTGTCTGTCTGTCTGTCTGTCTGTCTGTCTGTCTGTCTGTCTGTCTGTCTGTCGTTGTCTGTCTGTAGATGTCTGTCTGTAGATGTCTGTCTGTAGATGTCTGTCTGTAGATGTCTGTGTATGTATATGTGGTTGTGTCAGAGGAGTTCATTCAGAAACAGTGTGTATCAAGCTGATACACACAGATGCACACACACACACACACACACACACACACACACACACACACACACACACACACACACACACACACACACACACACACACACACACACACACACACACACACACACACACACACACACACACACACACACACACACACACACACACACACACACACACACACACACACACACACAGTGTGTCATGACCAGTGAGTGTAGCAGTATGTTTGTCAGTGTGTGTTAGTATTATCACACTCCTGCCTCTGTCAGGGACTACAGAGTGAAACAGAATGATACTGTAACCAGCTCTACAGGCTCTGGGTGTGTGTGTGTGTGTGTGTGTGTGTGTGTGTGTGTGTGTGTGTGTGTGTGTGTGTGTGTGTGTGTGTGTGTGTGTGTGTGTGTGTGTGTGTGTGTGTGTGTGTGTGTGTGTGTGTGTGTGTGTGTGTGTGTGTGTGTGTGTGTGTGTGTGTGTGTGTGTGTGTGAATCGTCCTCCATATTCCCCTCAGCTGAGAGAAGCAGCAAAGAGCCAGGAAGGATGTGACACAGAGACACATATCGAGAAACAAATTGGAGTAATCAAGGTGACAGGCAGTAACACATTCAATACCACCTTGAACACTCTTGAATGCATCTCGCAGAGCTAGTGTGTAATCATTAGTCCAACAGTTCCAAACGAGGGTTTCTATTCAACAAGTTCACGTAGCTTTATCGACGTTTTGTTCCGCTTGCTTCTGTTAAAGAATGGTTTTTCAACAGATTCGGCAGAATGAATACACCTCTGGTCACCACACCCACAGTTCACTTTCATAGCAACCACATACAACCAGCATCATCACTTTGCTCATTGTATAATTCCTTCTCGCATCTTTGCGCTCTCTACTTCTCACCTTTCCCTTCACTTGTGGACTTCAGTGCACAACACAACAGATGTCTGTGACCAGGTGAAAAAACCTTTGCAAGCCAAACCTTCATATCGTAACCACTACACACAGCCCACAAAGTTGTCACCATATTAGCTAAAGTCATAGTCAACATAGCTACTAGAACCTGCTAAAATCATACAGTACCGTGTACAGCAAGCAGTTTATCAGTTACATGGGCAGGCCCCGGTGACAATAAATGAATAAAACGGAAAGCTTACCTTGACGTGGAAGAGTTCCAGTGCTGTTTAACTTTAGCCAGCTAGCTAACATAAATATCATTCCTCTCTATTTGAGCCAGGTCTTTGAGTAGGCTAAATGATCTATCTTCATTCACTAGCTAAGTGAAAGTGAAAGTTTAAAAAATACAGTGAAGTATAGCTAGCCCCCCCCTCTCTCTCCCTGCTGCTTTTATTTAGACATGTGTTCTGCTTGTCTGTTGCCAGTTCGTCTTGTTTGTCAAGTCAACCATTTTTCTCAGCTCCTGCTTTTCCCCAGTCTCTCTTTTTCCTCGCCCTCCTGGTTTTGACCCTTGCCTGTACTTTCTCGGAGCTCGCCTGCCTGACCACTCTGCCTGCCTCTGACCCTTAGCCTTCCTCCCATCCTGTACCGTTGCCCCTACTCTGGATTACTGACCTCTGCCTGACCAAACCTGAGCCTGCCTGCCCCTGTTGCTGTAATAAACATTACTTCAACACAGTCTGCACTTCGGTCTTACCTGAAACATTATAGTGAACGACATGTTCATGCTGCAAGAGCTCTGATAGGTTAGAAGACGTCCTCCGGAAGTTGTCATAATTACTGTGTATGTCTATGGAAGGGGGTAGGAACCATGAGCCTCCTAGGTTTTATATTGAAGTCAATGTACCCAGAGCAAGACGGAAAACGTCTGTCCTCCAGCTACACCATGGTGCTACCCCAGAGAGTGCTGTTGAGGCTACTGTAAACCTTCATTGCGAAACAGTGTTTTCATCATTTATATCTAAAAATGACCATATACACTGATGATTTAAAGCAAAACTACCTAAACTATTGCTTATGGTGAACCTGAACAACCAAAATATAATCTAATGTAGCTAATCTAATATAATCTAAATTCTGATCAGCTGGTATGTTATGAAGCTGATCAACGGGTATGTTATGAAGCTGATCAGCTGGTATGTTATGAAGCTGATCAGCTGGTATGTTATGAAGCTGATCAGCTGGTATGTTATGAAGCTGATCAGCTGGTATGTTATGAAGCTGATCAACGGGTATGTTATGAAGCTGATCAGCTGGTATGTTATGAAGCTGATCAGAGGGTTATGAAGCTGATCAGCTGGTATGTTATGAAGCTGATCAGTGGGTATGTTATGAAGCTGATCAGAGGGTTATGAAGCTGATCAGCTGGTATGTTATGAAGCTGATCAGCGGGTATGTTATGAAGCTGATCAGCGGGTATGTTATGAAGCTGATCAGCTGGTATGTTATGAAGCTGATCAGCTGGTATGTTATGAAGCTGATCAGCTGGTATGTTATGAAGCTGATCAGCTGGTATGTTATGAAGCTGATCAGCTGGTATGTTATGAAGCTGATCTGATCAGCTGGTATGTTATGAAGCTGATCAGCTGGTATGTTATGAAGCTGATCAGCTGGTATGTTATGAAGCTGATCAGCTGGTATGTTATGAAGCTGATCAGCTGGTATGTTATGAAGCTGATCAGCTGGTATGTTATGAAGCTGATCAGCTGGTATGTTATGAAGCTGATCAGCGGGTATGTTATGAAGCTGATCAGCTGGTATGTTATGAAGCTGATCAGCTGGTATGTGATCAGCGGGTATGTTATGAAGCTGATCAGCGGGTATGTTATGAAGCTGATCAGCTGGTATGTTATGAAGCTGATCAGAGGTATGTTATGAAGCTGATCAGCGGGTATGTTATGAAGCTGATCAGCTGGTATGATCAGCGGGTATGTTAAAGCTGATCAGCTGGTATGTTATGAAGCTGATCAGCGGGTATGTTATGAAGCTGATCAGCTGGTATGTTATGAAGCTGATCAGCTGGTATGTTATGAAGCTGATCAGCTGGTATGATCAGTTATGAAGCTGATCAGCTGGTATGTTATGAAGCTGATCAGCTGGTATGTTATGAAGCTGATCAGCTGGTATGTTATGAAGCTGATCAGCTGGTATGTTATGAAGCTGATCAGCGGGTATGTTATGAAGCTGATCAGCTGGTATGTTATGAAGCTGATCAGCTGGTATGTTATGAAGCTGATCAGCGGGTATGTTATGAAGCTGATCAGCTGGTATGTTATGAAGCTGATCAGCTGGTATGTTATGAAGCTGATCAGCGGGTATGTTATGAAGCTGATCAGCGGGTATGTTATGAAGCTGATCAGCGGGTATGTTATGAAGCTGATCAGAGGGTTATGAAGCTGATCAGCTGGTATGTTATGAAGCTGATCAGCTGGTATGTTATGAAGCTGATCAGCGGGTATGTTATGAAGCTGATCAGCTGGTATGTTATGAAGCTGATCAGCTGGTATGTTATGAAGCTGATCAGCTGGTATGTTATGAAGCTGATCAGCTGGTATGTTATGAAGCTGATCAGCTGGTATGTTATGAAGCTGATCAGCTGGTATGTTATGAAGCTGATCAGCTGGTATGTTATGAAGCTGATCAGCTGAAGGATCAGCTGGTTATGAAGCTGATCAGCTGGTATGTTATGAAGCTGATCAGCTGGTATGTTATGAAGCTGATCAGCTGGTATGTTATGAAGCTGATCAGCTGGTATGTTATGAAGCTGATCAGCTGGTATGTATGTGATCAGCTGGTATGTTAGAAGCTGATCAGCTGGTATGTTATGAAGCTGATCAGCTGGTATGTTATGAAGCTGATCAGCTATGTTATGAAGCTGATCAGCTGGTATGTTATGAAGCTGATCAGCTGGTATGTTATGAAGCTGATCAGCTGGTATGTTATGAAGCTGATCAGCTGGTATGTTATGAAGCTGATCAGCTGGTATGTTATGAAGCTGATCAGCTGGTATGTTATGAAGCTGATCAGCTGGTATAGTTATGAAGCTGTTATGAAGCTGATCAGCTGGTATGTTATGAAGCTGATCAGCTGGTATGTTATGAAGCTGATCAGCTGGGTATGTTATGAAGCTGATCAGCTGGTATGTTATGAAGCTGATCAGCTGGTATGTTATGAAGCTGATCAGCTGGTATGTTATGAAGCTGATCAGCGGGTTATGAAGCCAAATGACAGTATTGTATCAGGCTTATTTATTCCGCTAAAACAGAATTTTCCACAGCACATTTGATTTTTTTTTTAAACTGACCAAATTACATTGGTTGTCATTCAGCTAATAAAGCCTAATACTGTGCAAGTCATTTTACAAACATCTGAATGCTGAACGTGACCCGCAGCCAAGTTTGAAGTTTGACGAGGCAACTGAGCTTGCAGTTTGACGAGGCGCAGTTTGACGAGGCTAGAGAGCGCGCAGTTTGACGAGGTTACTGAGCTTGTAGTTTGACGAGGCTACTAAGCGCGCAGTTTGACGAGGCTACTGAGTGTGCAGTTTGACGAGGCTAATGAGCGTGCAGTTTGACGAGGCTACTGAGCGTGCAGTTTGACGAGGCTACTGAGCGTGCAGTTTGACGAGACTACTGAGCGTGCAGTTTGACGAGGCTACTGATATAGGTACATGATATTGCCTGAGTTGTTCAGCATGCAAATTACTCGTTGGTCAATGACTGTTACATGTTTCGTTCGACACTGAAGGAGAGGACTCGCTCTCACAAAATATGAGGTGTTTTGTTGGAGGGTTGTAGGATGCATTTTTTGCACACAAAACACACATGTAGTGAGCAAAATAACCGTAACATGGGATGGCACAACTACTGATAGCGTTGTATGCAATGCATTTTGCAATGCAATGCGTTTACTCATGTTAACATTTCATTTAATAATCACTTCATTCTCATGGTCATCCTTAACGAAGAGTTACAACATAAATCTAGCTGCAGTTTTACAATATGGGCTGTTGTGTGTCAGCAGAATGAGCCCCAGATGGGTAATAGAGTGCCATTTGAAACTAGTCCACAGAGGCAGTGTTTGTCCCAAATGCCACCCTATTCCTTATATAGTATACTACTTTTGACCAGGGCCCATAGGGAATAGGGTGGCATTTGGGACGCGTGCTGCTTCTCTGTGGCGAGAGGGAGGGGGAGGTGTGTGTGGTGTAATAGAAAGGCCAGTCATGTTGGTTTAGACAGGCCCTATTGTCTAGAATGGCCGTTCTGTGGAGGCAGGGACACAGGTGGGGTCAAGTATACCCCTGCTCCCTCCTAAACAGACCCCCTCTGTTCTCTGCTCTCTGCTCTCCACTGAAGCCACACACACACACACACACACACACACACACACACACACACACACACACACACACACACACACACACACACACACACACACACACACACACACACACACACACACACACACACACACACACACACACAGTGGGGTTTGCTGGACACAGGAAATGAGCTGATCCTGATTGACAGGTTATAGAGCAATCAGTTATGTGTTATTTTCTACTCTGCCTTTCACAGCATGCACCACATCGTTATTAAACAGTGTGTGTGTGTGTGTGTGTGTGTGTGTGTGTGTGTGTGTGTGTGTGTGTGTGTGTGTGTGTGTGTGTGTGTGTGTGTGTGTGTGTTATTAGATGCACCATGCAGGGTTAACTCAGAGCGGAACAGACATGAAAACCACAGGGGTTTGATCGACAGGGCTAATCATAACTCTCTGTGAGTGTGTATGTGTGTGTTTGTGTGTTTGTGTATGTGGTGTGTGAGTGTGTGTTTGTGTGTTTGTGTATGTGGTGTGTGAGTGTGTATGTGTGTGTTTGTGTGTTTGTGTATGTGGTGTGTGAGTGTGTATGTGTGTGTTTGTGTGTTTGTGTATGTGGTGTGTGAGTGTGTGTTTGTGTGTTTGTGTATGTGGTGTGTGAGTGTGTATGTGTGTGTTTGTGTGTTTGTGTATGTGGTGTGTGAGTGTGTATGTGTGTGTTTGTGTGTTTGTGTATGTGGTGTGTGAGTGTGTGTTTGTGTGTTTGTGTATGTGGTGTGTGAGTGTGTATGTGTGTGTTTGTGTGTTTGTGTATGTGGTGTGTGAGTGTGTATGTGTGTGTTTGTGTGTTTGTGTATGTGGTGTGTGAGTGTGTATGTGTGTGTTTGTGTGTTTGTGTATGTGGTGTGTGTGTGTGAGAGAGAGAACACTGGTGTTACAAGGGTAATCCACCATTGAACAGTCCTGCTACAGTGTCTCATAGTAATATACCAGAGGCATTACCATCAGCTGGTCTGGGTCATGTTCACAGTCAATGATATGGACAATATGCTACAGCTCATATTGTACTGCTCCGTTCACACTCACACTGTGGGATCAGATAGGATCAAAACTGAGTGGCTAGTATACAGAGCCATAGAGAGGACACACACACACACACACCTTTTCCAGCCCCCCCGGTTCAAAGGCGGCTGGTTGCGCCTCTGAGCGGGCAGAGCAGACAGTCAGTAGATGAAAGGTAGTAGTAACATTAGATGTGTGTTTGTGTCACTGTGTGTTTGTCTGTGGGTTTGATCATAGCCTGTCTTGTCTCTCAGGCTCTCAGGTCTGCTAATAGGGACTAATTGACTGGCTTTCATCCAGCAGCAGAATGGGTTGTATGATGTGATGGGTGTGACTGGGCAGAAACAAGGTGGTTTGATCTGTTCGGAGGATATACCATCTCTCTCTCTCTTGCTCTCTGTCTCTCTTTGCCTCTGCCTCTATTTCTCTCTCTCTCTCTCTCTCCCCTCTCTCTCTCGCTCTGCCCCCCCTCTCTCTCTCTCTCTCTGCCCCCCTCTCTCTCTCCCCTCTCTCTCTCGCTCTGCCCCCCTCTTTCTCTCTCTCTCTCTCTCTCTCTCTCTCTCTCTCTCTCTCTCTCTCTCTCTCTCTCTCTCTCTCTCTCTCTCTCTCTCTCTCTCGCCCTCTCTCTCTCTCGCTCTGTCCCCCCTCTCTCCCCCTCCCTCTCTCGCTCTGTCCCCCCCTCTCGCTCTGTCCCCCCCACTCTCTCTCGCTCTGACCCCCCGCTCTCTCTCTCGCTCTGACCCCCCCTCTCTCTCTCTCTCTCTCTCTTGCTCTGTCCCCCCCTCTCTCTCTCTCTCTCTCTCTCTCTCTCTCTCTCTGTCCCCCCCCTCTCTCTCCCCCTCTCTCACTCTGCCCCCCTCCTCTCTCTCTCTCTCTCTCTCTCTCTCTCTCTCTCTCTCTCTCTCTCTCTCTCTCTCTCTCTCTCTCTCTCTCTCTCTCTCTCGCTCTGCCCCCCCTCTCCCCTCCCCTCTCGCTCTGCCCCCCTCCCTCCCCCTCCCTCTCTCACTCTGCCCCCCTCCTCTCTCTCTCCCTCTTTCCCTTCCTTTGACTGTGATGTTCTATCAATGTAACACCAAGTTAAAACCCACACTGCTTGCAACTACTTTCTTTTGTCCCTATTGATCCTACCCTAACAAATACTATGTTTTTAGTCTGTGAAATCATTTCACTGAAGTCCTCTCAATGTTATTGGTGGTAAACAGATATTAGGCATATAAATGTCCCTTTAATCTTTAACCTATCCCAATATCTGTGTAAGGCACACGTCCACAAAGACAGTCACACCTGCTTTTGCCTGTTCTCAGCAGCACAACTGACTTCTCTCACAGCAGGATAACTTCTCTCTTTCTCTCATTTAGGGCTTTGCATACATTAAGACAGCCAGCAAATACACTCCATCTCTTAGTTATGTGGAGAAAGGGAATCCTGGCTTTGGCCCTGTCCTCTGAAATCCATGTGGTGGTTTGTGAAAGGAAAACAATTCCCTGAGGATTTAGACTAAAATAACTGTTTATTCTGCTCTGCTCTGCGCGCGCGCACACACACACACACACACACACACGCACACGCACACACACACACACACACACACACACACACACACACACACACACACACACACACACACACACACACACACACACACACACACACACACACACACACACACACACACACACACACACACACACACACACACACACACACACACACACACAGTAATTACGCTCCCCTTTGGTCTGGCAAACTAGGAAATAACTTGTCTTTTCCAGCAGCAGCAGAGTCAATACTGACAGAAGTGTGCCACAGGGCTTTAATATATCCACTGTGGAGAGAATACCAGGCTTGTAGAAAACTGGGATTTGGTTGAGTGTGAGTGTGTGTGTGTGTGTGTGTGTGTGTGTGTGTGTGTGTGTGTGTGTGTGTGTGTGTGTGTGTGTGTGTGTGTGTGTGTGTGTGTGTGTGTGTGTGTGTGTGTGTGTGTGTGTGTGTGTGTGTGTGCGCGTGCGTGCGTTTAGATGTGATTAACTATGTCTCTACCTCTGAACTAAGGGTTTTACTCTCACAAGTCTACAATGTGTGTTAGAGTGAGTATGTTCTATTTTAGAGCAAACTAATAGTGTGTTATAGTGTTAGTGTTTGTCTCAGTACAGACTATTGTCCCATCTATTGCCTGAACTAATAACACCCTGCTCTATGTTCCTGTGAGGACCACTAGACTGAACTAATAACACCCTGCTCTATGTTCCTGTGAGGACCACTAGACTGAACTAATAATACCCTGCTCTATGCTCCTGGGAGGACCACTAGACTGAACTAATAATACCCTGCTCTATGCTCCTGTGAGGACCACTAGACTGAACTAATAATACCCTGCTCTATGCTCCTGGTTGGACCACTAGACTGAACTAATAACACCCTGCTCTATGCTCCTGTGAGGACCACTAGACTGAACTAATAATACCCTGCTCTATGCTCCTGGGAGGACCACTAGACTGAACTAATAACACCCTGCTCTATGCTCCTGGGAGGACCACTAGACTGAACTAATAACACCCTGCTCTATGCTCCTGTGAGGACCACTAGACTGAACTAATAACACCCTGCTCTATGTTCCTGAGAGGACCACTAGACTGAACTAATAACACCCTGCTCTATGCTCCTGGGAGGACCACTAGACGGAACTAATAACACCCTGCTCTATGCTCCTGGGAGGACCACTAGACTGAACTAATCACACCCTGCTCTATGCTCCTGGGAGGACCACTAGACTGAACTAATAACACCCTGCTCTATGCTCCTGTGAGGACCACTAGACTGAACTAATAACACCCTGCTCTATGTTCCTGAGAGGACCACTAGACTGAACTAATAACACCCTGCTCTATGCTCCTGGGAGGACCACTAGACGGAACTAATAACACCCTGCTCTATGCTCCTGGGAGGACCACTAGACTGAACTAATCACACCCTGCTCTATGCTCCTGGGAGGACCACTAGACTGAACTAATAACATGCTGCACTATGCTCCTGGGAGGACCACTAGACTGAACTAATAACACCCTGCTCTATGCTCCTGTGAGGACCACTAGACTGAACTAATAACACCCTGCTCTATGTTCCTGAGAGGACCACTAGACTGAACTAATAACACCCTGCTCTATGCTCCTGGGAGGACCACTAGACGGAACTAATAACACCCTGCTCTATGCTCCTGGGAGGACCACTAGACTGAACTAATCACACCCTGCTCTATGCTCCTGGGAGGACCACTAGACTGAACTAATAACATGCTGCTCTATGCTCCTGGGAGGACCACAAGACTGAACTAATAACACCCTGCTCTATGCTCCTGGGAGGACCACTAGACTGAACTAATAACCTGCTGCTCTATGCTCCTGGGAGGACCACTAGACTGAACTGATAACATGCTGCTCTATGCTCCTGGGAGGACCACAAGACTGAACTAATAACACCCTGCTCTATGCTCCTGGGAGGACCACTAGACTGAACTAATAACACCCTGCTCTATGCTCCTGGGAGGACAGCTAGACTGAACTAATAACATGCTGCTCTATGCTCCTGGGAGGACCACAAGACTGAACTAATAACACCCTGCTCTATGCTCCTGGGAGGACCACTAGACTGAACTAATAACATGCTGCTCTATGCTCCTGTGAGGACCACTAGACTGAACTAATAACACCCTGCTCTATGCTCCTGGGAGGACCACTAGACTGAACTAATAACCTGCTGCTCTATGCTCCTGGGAGGACCACTAGACTGAACTAATAACATGCTGCTCTATGCTCCTGGGAGGACCACAAGACTGAACTAATAACACCCTGCTCTATGCTCCTGGGAGGACCACTAGACTGAACTAATAACACCCTGCTCTATGCTCCTGGGAGGACAGCTAGACTGAACTAATAACATGCTGCTCTATGCTCCTGGGAGGACCACAAGACTGAACTAATAACACCCTGCTCTATGCTCCTGGGAGGACCACTAGACTGAACTAATAACACCCTGCTCTATGCTCCTGGGAGGACCACTAGACTGAACTAATAACACCCTGCTCTATGCTCCTGGGAGGACCACTAGACTGAACTAATAACACCCTGCTCTATGCTCATGGGAGGACCACTAGACTGAAAGGTAGATTGTGACACCTTTCTCAGGTCCATTCCTAAATTAAATGCGTTATACAAGCAGAACCAACTCCCACAGGTCACATACTGCTGTGCCGTTTGTGTGTGTATACTAAGATGACTGTTCCCAGTGATAGGGTAGTGATGGACTCTGAGCCTCATTACTACATAGCACCCTGCTGACAAAATAACCCATTTCAAACTCTACTAGGAGCGCCATCTCATATGTAGGATTCACCATCCCTAAAACAATCATAATCATCGTCATAAAACCTCAGATTCGGCAGCATGCAAAACCATTATGCAAATATGCCATCATGCAAAACCAACCGAACCAAACATCTTCTGCTGATTTGTTTGTTTTTGTTTGTCTCTGCCTCGTTCTCTCTCATTCAGATCTGTCTTTCCTTTGATTTCATTTTCCCTGAGTCATTCTAGAAATGTTTGTTTGGTCATTATAGAAGTGTGTGTTCTAGACTGGGTCATTGTATGTGTGTGTTCTACGGAGAATGAATGATTAGCCCTCTGCTCTCAGTGTCTCAGGCCTCCTGCTTAAGACATGACTGATGGTTCAATCTGGCACTTATTTTATATTATATTGTCATCTTCAAGAATAAAGTAGGTTTTTACTTATTAAGCTTGAGTTACTTATTTCCTTACTTATTTCAGCTTCTTTACTTGAATGCACTTACTGTTAGTGGTTGTCTGCTAAAGGACTGCAATAAAACATGGAGTAAAGGGGAGGTAGCTAACGTCATATGACACCATCCTAATGATAGAACTGGCAGGCAGAAGGGAGTGGAGAGGAGACAGAGAGAGAGAGTGTATGGATGTAGGGATAAGAAAGAGAACTGGTTGGCAGAAGGGAGTGGAGAGGAGACAGAGAGAGAGAGTGTATGGATGTAGGGATAAGAAAGAGAACTGGCAGGCAGAAGGGAGTAGAGAGGACAGAGAGAGAGTGTATGGATGTAGGGATAAGAAAGAGAACTGGTTGGCAGAAGGGAGTGGAGAGGAGACAGAGAGAGAGTGTATGGATGTAGGGATAAGAAAGAGAACTGGTTGGCAGAAGGGAGTGGAGAGGAGACAGAGAGAGAGTGTATGGATGTAGGGATAAGAAAGAGAACTGGTTGGCAGAAGGGAGTGGAGAGGAGACAGAGAGAGAGTGTATGGATGTAGGGATAAGAAAGAGAACTGGTTGGCAGAAGGGAGTGGAGAGGAGACAGAGAGAGAGTGTATGGATGTAGGGATAAGAAAGAGAACTGGTTGGCAGAAGGGAGTGGAGAGGAGACAGAGAGAGAGTGTATGGATGTAGGGATAAGAAAGAGAACTGGTTGGCAGAAGGGAGTGGAGAGGAGACAGAGAGAGAGTGTATGGATGTAGGGATAAGAAAGAGAACTGGTTGGCAGAAGGGAGTGGAGAGGAGACAGAGAGAGAGTGTATGGATGTAGGGATAAGAAAGAGAACTGGTTGGCAGAAGGGAGTGGAGAGGAGACAGAGAGAGAGTGTATGGATGTAGGGATAAGAAAGAGAACTGGTTGGCAGAAGGGAGTGGAGAGAGGAGACAGAGAGAGAGTGTATGGATGTAGGGATAAGAAAGAGAACTGGTTGGCAGAAGGGAGTGGAGAGGAGACAGAGAGAGAGTGTATGGATGTAGGGATAAGAAAGAGAGAACTGGGAGTGGAGAGAAGAGGAGTGTATGGATGTAGGGATAAGAAAGAGAACTGGTTGGCAGGCAGAGTGTATGGATGTAGGGATAAGAAAGAGAACTGGTTGGCAGAAGGGAGTGGAGAGGAGACAGAGAGAGAGTGTATGGATGTAGGGATAAGAAAGAGAACTGGTTGGCAGAAGGGAGTGGAGAGGAGACAGAGAGAGAGTGTATGGATGTAGGGATAAGAAAGAGAACTGGTTGGCAGAAGGGAGTGGAGAGGAGACAGAGAGAGAGTGTATGGATGTAGGGATAAGAAAGAGAACTGGTTGGCAGAAGGGAGTGGAGAGGAGACAGAGAGAGAGTGTATGGATGTAGGGATAAGAAAGAGAACTGGTTGGCAGAAGGGAGTGGAGAGGAGACAGAGAGAGAGTGTATGGAGAGTGTATGATGTAGGGATAAGAAAGAGAACTGTAGGGATAAGAAAGAGAACTGGTTGGCAGAAGGGAGTGGAGAGGAGACAGAGAGAGAGTGTATGGATGTAGGGATAAGAAAGAGAACTGGTTGGCAGAAGGGAGTGGAGAGGAGACAGAGAGAGAGTGTATGGATGTAGGGATAAGAAAGAGAACTGGTTGGCAGAAGGGAGTGGAGAGGAGACAGAGAGAGAGTGTATGGATGTATGGATGTAGGGATAAGAAAGAGAACTGGTTGGCAGAAGGGAGTGGAGAGGAGACAGAGAGAGAGGATGTATGGATGTAGGGATAAGAAAGAGAACTGGTTGGCAGAAGGGAGTGGAGAGGAGACAGAGAGAGAGTGTATGGATGTAGGGATAAGAAAGAGAACTGGTTGGCAGAAGGGAGTGGAGAGGAGACAGAGAGAGAGTGTATGGATGTAGGGATAAGAAAGAGAACTGGTTGGCAGGCAGAAGGGAGTGGAGAGGAGACAGAGAGAGAGTGTATGGATGTAGGGATAAGAAAGAGAACTGGTTGGCAGAAGGGAGTGGCAGAAGGGAGTGGAGAGGAGACAGAGAGAGAGTGTATGGATGTAGGGATAAGAAAGAGAACTGGTTGGCACAAGGGAGTGGAGAGGAGACAGAGAGAGAGTGTATGGATGTAGGGATAAGAAAGAGAACTGGTTGGCAGAAGGGAGTGGAGAGGAGACAGAGAGAGAGTGTATGGATGTAGGGATAAGAAAGAGAACTGGTTGGCACAAGGGAGTGGAGAGGAGACAGAGAGAGAGACAGAGAGAGAGTGTATGGATGTAGGGATAAGAAAGAGAACTGGTTGGCACAAGGGAGTGGAGAGGAGACAGAGAGAGAGTGTATGGATGTAGGGATAAGAAAGAGAACTGGTTGGCAGAAGGGAGTGGAGAGGAGACAGAGAGAGAGTGTATGGATGTAGGGATAAGAAAGAGAACTGGTTGGCAGAAGGGAGTGGAGAGGAGACAGAGAGAGAGTGTATGGATGTAGGGATAAGAAAGAGAACTGGCAGGCAGAAGGGAGTGGAGAGGAGACAGAGAGAGAGTGTATGGATGTAGGGATAAGAAAGAGAACTGGTTGGCAGAAGGGAGTGGAGAGGAGACAGAGAGAGAGTGTATGGATGTAGGGATAAGAAAGAGAACTGGTTGGCAGAAGGGAGTGGAGAGGAGACAGAGAGAGAGTGTATGGATGTAGGGATAAGAAAGAGAACTGGTTGGCAGAAGGGAGTGGAGAGGAGACAGAGAGAGAGTGTATGGATGTAGGGATAAGAAAGAGAACTGGTTGGCAGAAGGGAGTGGAGAGGAGACAGAGAGAGAGTGTATGGATGTAGGGATAAGAAAGAGAACTGGTTGGCACAAGGGAGTGGAGAGGAGACAGAGAGAGAGTGTATGGATGTAGGGATAAGAAAGAGAACTGGTTGGCACAAGGGAGTGGAGAGGAGACAGAGAGAGAGTGTATGGATGTAGGGATAAGAAAGAGAACTGGTTGGCAGAAGGGAGTGGAGAGGGATGTAGACAGAGAGAGAGTGTATGGATGGATAGGGATAAGAAAGAGAACTGGTTGGCAGAAGGGAGTGGAGAGGAGACAGAGAGAGAGTGTATGGATGTAGGGATAAGAAAGAGAACTGGCAGGCAGAAGGGAGTGGAGAGGAGACAGAGAGAGAGAGAGTGTATGGATGTAGGGATAAGAAAGAGAACTGGCAGGCAGAAGGGAGTGGAGAGGAGACAGAGAGAGAGAGAGTGTATGGATGTAGGGATAAGAAAGAGAACTGGCAGGCAGAAGGGAGTGGAGAGGAGACAGAGAGAGAGTGTATGGATGTAGGGATAAGAAAGAGAACTGGCAGGCAGAAGGGAGGATGGAGAGGAGACAGAGAGAGAGTGAGTGTATGGATGTAGGGATAAGAAAGAGAACTGGCAGGCAGAAGGGAGTGGAGAGGAGACAGAGAGAGAGTGTATGGATGTAGGGATAAGAAAGAGAACTGGCAGGCAGAAGGGAGTGGAGAGGAGACAGAGAGAGAGTGAGTGTATGGATGTAGGGATAAGAAAGAGAACTGGCAGGCAGAAGGGAGTGGAGAGGAGACAGAGAGAGAGTGTATGGATGTAGGGATAAGAAAGAGAACTGGCAGGCAGAAGGGAGTGGAGAGGAGACAGAGAGAGAGTGTATGGATGTAGGGATAAGAAAGAGAACTGGCAGGCAGAAGGGAGTGGAGAGGAGACAGAGAGAGAGTGTATGGATGTAGGGATAAGAAAGAGAACTGGTTGGCAGAAGGGAGTGGAGAGGAGACAGAGAGAGAGAGTGTATGGATGTAGGGATGAGAAAGAGAACTGGTTGGCAGAAGGGAGTGGAGAGGAGACAGAGAGAGAGTGTATGGATGTAGGGATAAGAAAGAGAACTGGTTGGCAGAAGGGAGTGGAGAGGAGACAGAGAGAGAGTGTATGGATGTAGGGATAAGAAAGAGAACTGGTTGGCAGAAGGGAGTGGAGAGGAGACAGAGAGAGAGTGTATGGATGTAGGGATAAGAAAGAGAACTGGCAGGCAGAAGGGAGTGGAGAGGAGACAGAGAGAGAGTGTATGGATGTAGGGATAAGAAAGAGAACTGGTTGGCAGAAGGGAGTGGAGAGGAGACAGAGAGAGAGAGTGTATGGATGTAGGGATAAGAAAGAGAACTGGTTGGCAGAAGGGAGTGGAGAGGAGACAGAGAGAGAGTGTATGGATGTAGGGATAAGAAAGAGATCTGGTTGGGGTCCAGATCATGTCCAGGGTTTCCCACTGGCTTGGAGAGGGAGGCAGGATGTTGCATTTGAATAGTCTGTAGTAGCGTCATCCTCTGTCCTGGTCTCCTGTCCTCCAGTTACTGATGGTTGACAGCGTGTGTGGAGGATGGGGCTAATTCAACATCCTGCCTGCCTCTCCAAACCAGTTGTAAACCCTGGACATCATCTCCTTTGGACTCCGCCCAGCCCTCTTTCTTTCACACATGTGCATGTGTGTGTCTGTGCGCGAATGTGTGTGTGTGTGTCTGTACGCGAGTGTGTGTGTGTGTGCGTGTCTGTACGCGAGTGTGTGCGAGTGTGTGTGTCTGTGCGCGAGTGTGTGTGTCTGTGTGTGTATGAGTGTATCTACCTGTATGTGGCTGTCTGTCTGAGAGGCCCCAGAGGGAGATAGGATAACAGGTGGGACCGCTGCCATAGATCAGGGTCACACAGCACAATGCTTCCCTCTCCTTTGATGCTGATACCATCATAATCCCTGTGTGTGTGTGTGTGTGTGTGTGTGTGTGTGTGTGTGTGTGTGTGTGTGTGTGTGTGTGTGTGTGTGTGTGTGTGTGTGTGTGCATGTGTGTGTCTGTGTGTGTTCAGCCCTGTTCCCTATTTCACCGCTCAGCAGCTTTACATCAGTTCCTCTGCCCGTCTCCCTGCTGCCCCCAGATCCAATAACAGCGACAGTGAGACAATTACCTGCTTTAATGACCACACACACACACACACACACACACACACACACACACACACACACACACACACACACACACACACACACACACACACACACACACACACACACACACACACACACACACACACACACACACACACACACACACACACACACACACACACACACACACACACACACACACACACACACGGGAGATGAAAGGGAGAGAGGAACGATTGTATTGTATGTGTGTGTGAGGGTGGTCATACACTTAGTTTGGAGTCATAAAAAGCCTTTTCAACCACTCCACAAATGTCTTGTTAACAAACTATAGTTTTGGCAAGTCGGTTAGCATATCTACTTTGTCATTTTTCCAACAATTGTTTACAGACAGATTATTTCACTTATAATTTACTGTATCACAATTCCAGTGGGTCAGAAGTTTACATACACTAAGTTGACAGTGCCTTTAAACAGCTTGGAAAATTCCAGAAAATTATGTCATGGCTTTAGAAGCTTCTGATAGGCTAATTGACATCATTTGAGTCAATTGGAGGTGTACCTGTGGTTGTATTTCAAGGCCTACCTTCAAACTCAGTACCTCTGCACTTGACATCATGGGAAAATCAAAAGAAATCAGCCAAGACTTCAGAAAATAATTGTAGACCTCCACAAGTGTGGTTCATCCTTGGGAGCAATTTCCAAAGGCCTGGAGGTCCCACTTTCATCTCTACAAACAATATTTCTCAAGTATTAACACCATGGGACCACAAAGACATCATACCGCTCAGGAAGGAGACGCGTTCTGTCTCCTAGAGATGAACCTTACTTTGGTGTGCGAAAAGTTCAAATCAATCCCAGAAGAACAGCATAGGACCAGCATAGTGAAGATGCTGAAGGAAACAGGTACCAAAGTATCTATATCCACAGTAAAACGAGTCCTATTTCGACATAACCTGAAATGCCACTCAGCAAGGAAGAAGCCACTGCTCCAAAACCGCCATAAAAAAGCCAGACTACGGTTTGTAACTGCACATGATGACAAAGGTCATACTTTTCGGAGTGTCTTCTGGTCTGATGAAACAAAAATATAACTGTTTGGCCGTCATGACCATTGTTATGTTTGGAGGAAAAAGGGGGAGGCTTGCAAGCCGAAGAACACCATCCCAACCGTGAATTACGGGGGTGACAGCATCATGATGTGCATGTGCTTTTCTGCAGGAGGGACTGGTGCACTTCACAAAATAGATGGCATCATGAGGATGGAAAATTATGTGGATATATTGAAGCAACATCTCAAGACATCAATCAGGAAGTTAAAGCTTGGTCACAAGCTGGGTCTTCCAAATGGACAATGACCCCAAGCATACTTCCAAAGTTGTGTCAAAATGGCTTAAGGACCACAAAGTCAAGGTATTGGAGTAGCCATCTCTGACCTCAATCCTATAGAAAATTTGTGGGCAGAACTGAAAAAGCGTGTGCGAGCAAGGAGACCTACAAACCTGACTCAGTTACACCAGCTCTGTCAGGGGGAATGGGCCAAAATTCACCCAACTTATTGTGGGAAGGTTAGACAATTTAAAGGCAATGCTACCAAATACGAATTGAGTGTATGTAAACTTCTGACCCACTGGGAATGTGATGAAAGAAATTAAAGCTGAAATAATTGATTCTCTCTACTATTATTCTGACATTTCATATTCTTAAAATAAAGTGGTGGTCATAACTGACCTAAAACAGGAAATTTTTACTAGGATTAAGTGTCAGGAGTTGTGAAAAACTGAATTTAAATGTATTTGGCTGAGGTGTATGTAAACTTCCCACTTCAATTGTATTTATATGTATGTATGTATTTATATATATATTTGCAAAAAATATATTTGGGGATTGGAAATGATGCAGACAATGACATTGATGGAAGCTACAATCTATCTGCAATATTAAAGCGAATCTACGCCATAAAAAAAATCTAAAATATATATTCTTTCAAGAATGGTGTAAGGGAAAAAGAATAGAGAGAAAGGGAGAACACAAGAAGGATGAAGTTTGCTTCTTTAAGCTATCTATCATTAATGAGCGTCATCATGGTAACTGAACAGAGACAGAAACACGCAAAACCATCTGATCCACAACAACACTCGTCACAACAACACACATCATAAACAACACTGACAAATCATTATTTAATTATCTATTAGGAACCTCACATCTAGATTTGACAAAGACTGTGCAGGTTGGATTATTGCAGTGAATGTTTAGTGTCTTTCAGGAATTGGTGACAAGGGACCATGCTCTGAAAGTGTATAACAATCTATTTGGAACATAAATATGGCACAATAAATATATTTAGTGTCTATTTCCACGTGTTTGTCATTGCATAATTCATATAAAAGTATCTAATTCCATGTTCATGACACCTTAAGGTGTTGGGACAAGCGGAACCACTAGTGAGTGTTATCTTCCCCTCTCTCCTCCGTCAGACTGGGCTGCAGGAGAACTCACAGTATGACGTCATAGAGCCTAAGGTAAGAACTGGAGACCCTGAACCCACAGCACACACACACACACACACACACACACACACACACACACACACACACACACACACACACACACACACACACACACACACACACACACACACACACACACACACACACACACACACACACACACACACACACACACACACACACACACACCGTCATTATGTAACATCGTTAGTTGTCATTAGATGTCTTTCCTTGCCTCTACTGAAGAACAGCAGGTAGCTATTCATTTCATGTTCTGATGGCCAGGTGTAACCATGACATACACACACAATCCAAGAGAGAGGAATCAAAAGAGAAAGGGAGAGGGATAGAGAGAGTGAAAGAGAGAGAGAGAGAAAAAGAGAGTGATAGAGAGAGCGAGAGTGAGAGAGAGTGCGAGAGAGATAGATAGAGAGAGAGAGAGAGAGAGAGAGAGAGAGAGAGAGAGAGAGAGAGAGAGAGAGAGAGATAGAGAGAGAGAGAGAGAGAGAGAGAGAGAGAGAGAGAGAGAGAGAGAGAGAGAGAGAGAGAGAGAGAGAGAGAGAGAGAGAGAGAGAGAGAGAAATGTGAGAGAGAGAGACAGAGAGAGAGAGAGAAATGTGAGAGAGAGAGAGAGAGAGAGAGAGAGAGAGAGAGAGAGAGAGAGAGACAGAGAGAGAGACAGAGAGACAGAGAGAGAGAGAGAGAGAGAGAGAGAGAGAGAGAGAGAGAGAGAGAGAGAGAGAGAGAGAGAGAGAGACAGAGAGAGAGACAGAGAGAGAGAGAGAGAGAGAGAGAGACAGAGAGAGGAAGAAAGACAGAGAATGTTACTGTCAGGAACTCAGTCATTCTGAAGGAATATGTCTAACCATAATTACATGTGATGCTTCTAATTATAAAAGCTCATGAAGTCATAGATGATATTTCCCCCATCTCTCCCTTTCCTCCCCCCTCCTCCCCCTCTCCATCCCCCTCTTAAAGTCTCTCAACCCTCCCTCTGATATGAAAAGAGGCTGTCTGTTAGTGTTGAGAGGACCCAAGCCTCCTTCCAACTCTTTATCATTCCCTGAGTTTCTCTCTCTCCGTCTCTCCAGACTAATCTAAAGCAGCACGTCAGCCATTTTAATCTGTGTCTGTTATATGAAGAGTGTCCCATCTGGGCTGCCGTACACTTGAAGATTAATGAACCCAATTTGCAGTAGTGACCTTTTGGCTGCTAAAGTGCTGCGGCTCTAAGCCTCTTAATGCAGCCTTTTAGAAATGTTGTTCCAGCCCCTTCAGATAAGAGAAGGAGGAGGAGGAGAAACCCACTCCGTCACAACTGCTGTGAATATGGATGAAAGGAGTTCTAAGTGGCCTCCGTCTGAAGAGAAGTTTCAATGGAAAAAGTAGAGCAGTCATCAGATTCAGTTTATCTTGACCAGTAAGTTTAGAGTCATCGTCAATGTTCACGTGTGTTGGGTAACTGAGACCTGAAGACTTGACTTTAGCTCAGCAGGCTAACACAGTCCTGTGGAATGCAGATGACAAGGTTCAAACTCAGCTGGTCACATCAGCACCTTCTCTCTGTGCCCCTGAGGGCAGATAAATGTGTTTTCTGTAAGGCTGTGTTTGGGTGTGTTTGCTTTAATAGTGGTACAATGTCACCTCAACCTGAGTACTCAGATGGTGTTATTAGTGGTACAATGTCACCTCAACCAGAGTACTCAGATGGTGTTAATAGTGGTACAATGTCTCCTCAACCTGAGTACTCAGATGGTATGATTAGTGGTACAATGTCTCCTCAACCTGAGTACTCAGATGGTGTTAATAGTGGTACAATGTCTCCTCAACCTGAGTACTCAGATGGTATGATTAGTGGTACAATGTCTCCTCAACCTGAGTACTCAGATGGTGATATTAGTAGTACAATGTCTCCTCAACATGAGTACTCAGATGGTGTTATTAGTGGTACAATGTCTCCTCAACCTGAGTACTCAGATGGTATGATTAGTAGTACAGTGTCTCCTCAACCTGAGTACTCAGATGGTGTTATTAGTGGTACAATGTCTCCTCAACCTGAGTACTCAGATGGTATGATTAGTGGTACAGTGTCTCCTCAACCTGAGTACTCAGATGGTGTTAATAGTGGTACAGTGTCTCCTCAACCTGAGTACTCAGATGGTATGATTAGTGGTACAATGTCTCCTCAACCTGAGTACTCAGATGGTGTTAATAGTGGTACAGTGTCTCCTCAACATGAGTACTCAGATGGTGTTATTAGTGGTACAATGTCTCCTCAACCCTGAGTACTCAGATGGTATTAATAGTGGTACAATGTCTCCTCAACCTGAGTACTCAGATGGTGTTATTAGTGGTACAATGTCTCCTCAACCTGAGTACTCAGATGGTGTTAATAGTGGTACAATGTCTCCTCAACCTGAGTATTCAGATGGTATGATTAGTGGTACAATGTCTCCTCAACCTGAGTACTCAGATGGTGATATTAGTAGTACAATGTCTCCTCAACCTGAGTACTCAGATGGTGTTAATAGTGGTACAATGTTTCCTCAACATGAGTACTCAGATGGTGTTATTAGTGGTACAATGTCTCCTCAACCCTGAGTACTCAGATGGTGTTAATAGTGGTACAATGTCTCCTAAACCTGAGTACTCAGATGGTGTTAATAGTGGTACAATGTCTCCTCAACCTGAGTACTCAGATGGTGTTAATAGTGGTACAATGTCTCCTCAACCTGAGTACTCAGATGGTGTTAATAGTGGTACAATGTCTCCTCAACCCTGAGTACTCAGATGGTGTTATTATTCTATCCCTCAGTGAAGCAACTGCTTTCTATCCCTCAGCGAAGCAACTGCTTTCTAACCCTCAGTGAAGCAACTGCCTTCTATTCCTCAGCGAAGCAACTGCTTTCTACCCCTCAGTGAAGCAACTGCTTTCTATCCCTTATTTTATTTTATTTATTTATTTATTTTGCTCCTTTGCACCCCATTATTTTTATTTCTACTTTGCACATTCTTCCACTGCAAATCTACCATTCCAGTGTTTTACTTGCTATATTGTATTTACTTTGCCACCATGGCCTTTTTTTGCCTTTACCTCCCTTCTCACCTCATTTGCTCACATTGTATATAGACTTGTTTATACTGTATTAGTGACTGTATGTTTGTTTACTCCATGTGTAACTCTGTGTCGTTGTATGTGTCGAACTGCTTTGCTTTATCTTGACCAGGTCGCAATTGTAAATGAGAACTTGTTCTCAACTTGCCTACCTGGTTAAATAAAGGTGAAATAAAAATAAAAAAAATCTCTGGAGAAACTACAAATGGAGCTCGCAAACAAAAATAAGGAATTCAAATTATTGAACCGACGGCGGTCAATTAGTTGTTTAAAAAATGAAAATTAACCGAAATGTCAGTTCATCGTTCAGTACTACTGCTGGGGCTTTACAGATGGTCCAGTCTAGTGTGTGAGATTGTATAGAGGAATCAGTTTAACATGACAGGGACAGGATGTTGAACGGATGATCATTGGCTGACACACACACACACACACACACACACACACACACACACACACACACACACACACACACACACACACACACACACACACACACACACACACACACACACACACACACACACACACACACACACACACACACACACACACACACACACACACACACACACACACACACACACAGAGGGACCCCACCCTATTCACAGCATGCTCTGGGCTATAATGCTGTCTCATAGCGACCAGAGAGCAGGACAAAGCGTAGAGGGATATTTATGTGTGTGGTCAGTCTGGTCAAAGCACGGTGAGACGACAATGATTCAACTTGGACTCTGGGAGAACCACAAAGACAGACTCTCCTCAATTGTTGTGATATAACATTGGATAATACCAGTTTATTATCCAATGTTTATTTCCTTTAACTCTTTCTCCTTTCTGTCACACACAGAGAAGCTGACAGGACAAATAGATATTATCATACAGAGATACGACTGAGAATTGCATTGGGGATGGAGAGAGAGAAACAAAGAGAAAGGGGATACAGACAAAGAAGATGGACAAAAAGAGACAAAGAGAGAAAGAGATTGACAGAGAGAGAGAGAGAGAGAGAGAGAGAGAGAGAGAGAGAGAGAGAGAGAGAGAGAGAGAGAGAGAGAGAGAGAGAGAGAGAGAGAGAGAGAGATTGAGAGAGATTGAGAGAGAGAGAGAGAGAGAGAGAGAGAGAGAGAGAGAGAGAGAGAGAGAGAGAGAGAGAGATTGACAGAGAGAGAGAGAGAGAGAGAGAGAGAGAGAGAGAGAGAGAGAGAGAGAGAGAGAGAGAGAGAGAGAGAGAGAGAGAGAGAGAGAGAGAGAGAGAGAGATGGGAGAGTAGAAAGAAGAAAAGAGTCCTGTGAGGCGATTTATTCCAGTTGGTGGGGTCTCCCTCTCTCCTCTCGCCCTCTATCCTCTCGCCCTCTATCCTCTCGCCCTCTATCCTCTCCACTCTCGCCCTCTATCCTCTCTCCTCTCGCCCTCTATCCTCTCTCCCTCTCTCCTCTCGCCCTCTATCCTCTCTCCCACTCATCTCTCGCCCTCTATCCTCTCTCCCTCTCTCCTCTCGCCCTCTATCCTCTCTCCCTCTGTTTGCTCACCACTACATTTCAGTGACAATTTCACAGCTCTCCTTTCATTGGCCGATGAAAAGGGACAGATTCCTTCCTGGTTAGTCACCCTCCAAACGGCATCCTGGGAAAATCCAAACCTTTGGCATGGTGAGGCGGGTATACCTCTGGGCGGGCATGAGGCCCTGGGTAAACAGTAGACCGGCGTAATGCTGTGAAATCAGTGTGAGGGTCAGAGTCTCACCGGAGGATTAACCAGAACCCTTCATTTATTCCTTTCACTGGGTCATACTGGTGCTGCTCTCACTGTTTACTGTCTGTAAGGCTGCAGGCTGTGTGTGTGTGTGTGTTTGTGTGTGTGTGTATGTGTGTGTGTCTGCATGTGTGCATGCCCGCATTAATTTGTGTGGGTGTGTGTGTTTGTGCGTATAGATTGTCTAAACAGCATTGTCCTTCATAGGCTGCTTGACCGTGCCAGATGTCTCCGGTATTAAACCCTCTTCTGACTATTCAGACAAGTGGCCCATAGGGCAGGGTGGCACACCGCCATATATACCCAACACACAGAGAGATAAAGTATGGGAGAGAGAGAAAAAACAAGGGTGGGGTAGAGTGGGGGCGGGGAAGAGAGAGAGACAGAGAAGAGGTGTGGAGGCAGAGAAGAGGGGTGGAGGCAGAGACAACAAGGAAGAGGGAGAGGAAGAGAAGAGAGGCAGAGAAGAGGTGTGGAGGCAGAGAAGAGGGGTGGAGGCAGAGACAACAAGGAAGAGGGAGAGGAAGAGAAGAGGTGTAGAGGCAGAGACAACAAGGAAGAGGGAGAGGAAGAGAAGAGAGGCAGAGACAGCAAGGAAGAGGGAGAGGCAGAGAAGAGAGGCAGAGAAGAGAGGCAGAGAAGAGGTGTAGAGGCAGAGACAGCAAGGAAGAGGGAGAGGAAGAAAGAGAGGCAGAGAAGAGAGGCAGAGAAGAGGTGTAGAGGCAGAGAAGAGGTGTGGAGGCAGAGACAGCAAGGAAGAGGGAGAGGAAGAGAAGAGAGGCAGAGAAGAGGTGTAGAGGCAGAGACAGCAAGGAAGAGGGAGAGGGAGAGGAAGAGGGAGAGGAAGAGAAGAGAGGCAGAGAAGAGGTGTAGAGGCAGAGAAGAGGTGTGGAGGCAGAGACAGCAAGGAAGAGGGAGAGGAAGAGAAGAGAGGCAGAGAAGAGGTGTGGAGGCAGAGACAGCAAGGAAGAGGGAGAGGAAGAGAAGAGGTGTAGAGGCAGAGACAACAAGGAAGAGGGAGAGGAAGAGAAGAGAGGCAGAGACAGCAAGGAAGAGGGAGAGGCAGAGAAGAGAGGCAGAGAAGAGGTGTAGAGGCAGAGACAGCAAGGAAGAGGGAGAGGAAGAAAGAGAGGCAGAGAAGAGGTGTAGAGGCAGAGACAGCAAGGAAGAGGGAGAGGAAGAGAAGAGGTGTAGAGGCAGAGAAGAGGTGTGGAGGCAGAGACAGCAAGGAAGAGGGAGAGGAAGAGAAGAGAGGCAGAGAAGAGGTGTGGAGGCAGAGACAGCAAGGAAGAGGAAGAGAAGAGAGGCAGAGAAGAGGTGTAGAGGCAGAGACAGCAAGGAAGAGGGAGAGGGAGAGGAAGAGGGAGAGGAAGAGAAGAGAGGCAGAGAAGAGGTGTGGAGGCAGAGACAGCAAGGAAGAGGGAGAGGAAGAGAAGAGGTGTAGAGGCAGAGACAACAAGGAAGAGGGAGAGGAAGAGAAGAGAGGCAGAGAAGAGGTGTGGAGGCAGAGACAGCAAGGAAGAGGAAGAGAAGAGAGGCAGAGAAGAGGTGTGGAGGCAGAGACAGCAAGGAAGAGGGAGAGGAAGAGAAGAGGTGTGGAGGCAGAGACAGCAAGGAAGAGGGAGAGGAAGAGAAGAGAGGCAGAGAAGAGGTGTGGAGGCAGAGACAGCAAGGAAGAGGGAGAGGAAGAGAAGAGGTGTAGAGGCAGAGACAGCAAGGAAGAGGGAGAGGAAGAGAAGAGGTGTAGAGGCAGAGACAGCAAGGAAGAGGGAGAGGAAGAGAAGAGGTGTAGAGGCAGAGACAGCAAGGAAGAGGGAGAGGAAGAGAAGAGAGGCAGAGAAGAGGTGTGGAGGCAGAGACAGCAAGGAAGAGGGAGAGGCAGAGAAGAGGTGTGGAGGCAGAGAAGAGGTGTGGAGGCAGAGACAGCAAGGTAGAGGGAGAGGAAGAGAAGAGAGGCAGAGAAGAGGTGTAGAGGCAGAGACAGCAAGGAAGAGGGAGAGGCAGAGAAGAGGTGTGGAGGCAGAGACAGCAAGGAAGAGGGAGAGGCAGAGAAGAGGTGTGGAGGCAGAGACAGCAAGGAAGAGGGAGAGGGAGAGGAAGAGGGAGAGGAAGAGAAGAGGTGTGGAGGCAGAGACAGCAAGGAAGAGGGAGAGGAAGAGGAGAGAGGCAGAGAAGAGGTGTGGAGGCAGAGACAGCAAGGGAGAGGGAGAGGAAGAGAAGAGAGGCAGAGAAGAGGTGTGGAGGCAGAGACAGCAAGGAAGACGGAGAGGAAGAGAAGAGGTGTGGAGGCAGAGACAGCAAGGAAGAGGGAGAGGAAGAGAAGAGGTGTGGAGGCAGAGACAGCAAGGAAGAGGGAGAGGAAGAGAAGAGAGGCAGAGAAGAGGTGTGGAGGCAGAGACAGCAAGGAAGAGGGAGAGGAAGAGAAGAGGTGTGGAGGCAGAGACAGCAAGGAAGAGGGAGAGGAAGAGAAGAGGTGTGGAGGCAGAGACAGCAAGGAAGAGGGAGAGGAAGAGAAGAGGTGTGGAGGCAGAGACAGCAAGGAAGAGGGAGAGGCAGAGAAGAGGTGTGGAGGCAGAGACAGCAAGGAAGAGGAGAGAGGCAGAGAAGAGGTGTGGAGGCAGAGACAGCAAGGAAGAGGGAGAGGAAGAAAGAGAGGCAGAGAAGAGAGGCAGAGAAGAGGTGTGGAGGCAGAGACAGCAAGGAAGAGGGAGAGGAAGAGGAGAGAGGCAGAGAAGAGGTGTGGAGGCAGAGACAGCAAGGAAGAGGGAGAGGAAGAGGAGAGAGGCAGAGAAGAGGTGTGGAGGCAGAGACAGCAAGGAAGAGGGAGAGGAAGAGGAGAGAGGCAGAGAAGAGGTGTGGAGGCAGAGACAGCAAGGAAGAGGGAGAGGGAGAGGAAGAAAGAGAGGCAGAGAAGAGGTGTGGAGGCAGAGACAGCAAGGAAGAGGGAGAGGAAGAGAAGAGAGGCAGAGAAGAGGTGTGGAGGCAGAGACAGCAAGGAAGAGGGAGAGGCAGAGAAGAGGTGTGGAGGCAGAGACAGCAAGGAAGAGGGAGAGGAAGAGAAGAGGTGTGGAGGCAGAGACAGCAAGGAAGAGGGAGAGGAAGAGAAGAGAGGCAGAGAAGAGAGAGAAAGCAAGGAATCAAATCAAATCAATATTTTATTGGTCACATACACATGGTTAGCAGATGGTAATGTTCACATACACATGGTTAGCAGATGGTAATGTTCACATACACATGGTTAGCAGATGTTAATGGTCACATACACATGTTTAGCAGATGTTATTGGTCACATACACATGGTTAGCAGATGTTAATGGTTACATACATATGGTTAGCAGATGGTATTGGTCACATACACATGGTTAGCAGATGTTATTGGTCACATACACATGGTTAGCAGATGTTAATGGTTACATACACATGGTTAGCAGATGTTATTGGTCACATACACATGGTTAGCAGATGTTATTGGTCACATACACATGGTTAGCAGATGTTATTGGTCACATACACATGGTTAGCAGATGTTATTGGTCACATACACATGGTTAGCAGATGGTAATGTTCACATACACATGGTTAGCAGATGTTAATGGTCACATACACATGGTTAGCAGATGTTATTGGTCACATACACATGGTTAGCAGATGTTATTGGTCACATACACATGGTTAGCAGATGTTAGTGGTCACATACACATGGTTAGCAGATGTTATTGGTCACATACACATGGTTAGCAGATGTTAATGGTCACATACACATGGTTAGCAGATGTTAATGGTCACATACACATGGTTAGCAGATGTTATTGGTCACATACACATGGTTAGCAGATGTTATTGGTCACATACACATGGTTAGCAGATGTTAATGGTCACATACACATGGTTAGCAGATGTTATTGGTCACATACACATGGTTAGCAGATGTTATTGGTCACATACACATACACATGGTTAGCAGATGTTAATGGTCACATACACATGGTTAGCAGATGTTAATGGTCACATACACATGGTTAGCAGATGTTATTGGTCACATACACATGGTTAGCAGATGTTATTGGTCACATACACATGGTTAGCAGATGTTAATGGTCACATACACATGGTTAGCAGATGTTATTGGTCACATACACATGGTTAGCAGATGTTATTGGTCACATACACATGGTTAGCAGATGTTAATGGTCACATACACATGGTTAGCAATGGTCACATACACATGGTTAGCAGATGTTATTGGTCACATACACATGGTTAGCAGATGTTATTGGTCACATACACATGGTTAGCAGATGTTAATGGTCACATACACATGGTTAGCAGATGTTATTGGTCACATACACATGGTTAGCAGATGGTATGGTATGTTCACATACACATGGTTAGCAGATGTTAATGGTCACATACATGTTATTGGTCATACACATGTTAGCAGATGTTATTGGTCACATACACATGGTTAGCAGATGTTATTGGTCACATACACATGGTTAGCAGATGTTAATGGTTACATACACATGGTTAGCGGATGTTAATGGTCACATACACATGGTTAGCAGATGTTATTGGTCACATACACATGGTTAGCAGATGTTATTGGTCACATACACATGGTTAGCAGATGTTAATGGTCACATACACATGGTTAGCAGATGTTATTGGTCACATACACATGGTTAGCAGATGTTAATGGTCACATACACATGGTTAGCAGATGTTAATGGTCACATACACATGGTTAGCAGATGTTATTGGTCACATACACATGGTTAGCAGATGTTATTGGTCACATACACAT
>NC_060176.1:1957684-1960184 GCF_021184085.1 Oncorhynchus gorbuscha | reverse complement strand
TGATCCTCAACACGGGGGCCCCACAAGGGTGCGTTCTGAGCCCTCTCCTGTACTCCCTGTTCACCCACGACTGCGTGGCCACGCACGCCTCCAACTCAATCATCAAGTTTGCGGACGACACAACAGTGGTAGGCTTGATTACCAACAACGGAGACGGCCTACAGGGAGGAGGTGAGGGCCCTCGGAGTGTGGTGTCAGGAAAATAACCTCACACTCAACGTCAACAAAACTAAGGAGATGATTGTGGACTTCAGGAAACAGCAGAGGGAACACCCCCTATCCACATCGATGGAACAGTAGTGGAGAGGGTAGCTAGTTTTAAGTTCCTCGGCATACACATCACAGACAAACTGAATTGGTCCACTCACACTGACAGCGTCGTGAAGAAGGCGCAGCAGCGCCTATTCAACCTCAGGAGGCTGAAGAAATTCGGCTTGTCACCAAAAGCACTCACAAACTTCTACAGATGCACAATCGAGAGCATCCTGGCGGGCTGTATCACCGCCTGGTACGGCAACTGCTCCGCCCTCAACCGTAAGGCTCTCCAGAGGGTAGTGAGGACTGCACAACGCATCACAGGGGGCAAACTACCTGCCCTCCAGGACACCTACACCACCCGATGTTACAGGAAGGCCATAAAGATCATCAAGGACATCAACCACCCGAACCACTGCCTGTTCACCCCGCTATCATCCAGAAGGCGAGGTCAGTACAGGTGCATCAAAGCTGGGACCGAGAGACTGAAAAACAGCTTCTATCTCAAGGCCATCAGACTGTTAAACAGCCACCACTAACATTGAGTGGCTGCTGCCAACACACTGTCATTGACACTGACCCAACTCCAGCCATTTTAATAATGGGAATTGATGGGAAATGATGTAAATATATCACTAGCCACTTTAAACAATGCTACCTTATATAATGTTACTTACCCTACATGATTCATCTCATATGCATATGTATATACTGTACTCTACATCATCGACTGCATCCTTATGTAACACATGTATCACTAGCCACTTTAACTATGCCACTTTGTTTACTTTGTCTACACACTCATCTCATATGTATATACTGTACTCGATACCATCTACTGTATGCTGCTCTGTACCATCACTCATTCATATATCCTTATGTACATGTTCCTTATCCCCTTACACTGTGTATAAGACAGTAGTTTTGGAATTGTTAGTTAGATTACTTGTTGGTTATCACTGCATTGTCGGAACTAGAAGCACAAGCATTTCGCTACACTCGCATTTAACATCTGCTAACCATGTGTATGTGACAAATAAAATTTGATTTGATTTGCAGAGGAACATATGAAGTTTATCTGAGTCCAGCAGAGAACTGACCCTCTAAACCACAGCCCAGTCAGAACTAATGAACTCAATAAAAACCACAGCTTACTTTACTTCCACCCTCAATAAAGCTTCACACACTGGTATATCCAGTTAAACCACAGTGTTCTTTGTGTGTGTGTGTGTGTGTGTGTGTGTGTGTGTGTGTGTGTGTGTGTGTGTGTGTGTGTGTGTGTGTGTGTGTGTGTGTGTGTGTGTGTGTGTGTGTGTGTGTGTGTGTGTGTGTGTGTGTGTGTGTGTGTGTGTGTTCTGGCTCCCAGCGATGTAGTGTGTCTCTGTAACATACTGATACAGGAACACTGAACCCTGGCCTGGCAGAGAAAATCATCTTCATTATTAATGTACCTATTACCCTCAATAACTCTGCATGCACACACACACACACACACACACACACACACACACACACACACACGCACACGCACGCACGCACGCACGCACGGATGCAGGCATGCATGCACAAACACAGACAGACACACACATGCTTAACACACACACCCACACATACACACACATTAAAGCAGGCAGAGCAGAATAGGACATCATTTATCAACTAATCCAATGAGATAGTAGTCCTGGAGGTGATGCAGGATATCCCCTTCCTCTGACCTTTGACCCTGACACTGGTCACTTTACAGAGCCTGAGGAAGATCCATAGAGGGTCTAATGTTACTGAGGCTTTGGGAGAATCTAGATACTGCTACTATCTCCCGCTCTCTTCACATGGGGCATGTCCCAAATGGCACCCTATTCCCTGCTTAGTACACTACTTTTTATATTATGGGCCCTGGTCAAAAGTAGTGCACTATGTAGGAAATAGGATGCCATGACACAAATATGTTTATTTATCCTTCACCTGTAAAGTGTGCTGGATCTGTGTTCAACACTGTGAACCAGGACAAATACAATCCTATCACCATATATAGAGTAGCAGTCAGATGGCTGCAGATATTCCCTAACAACTTCACTCCCACTTACACAATCATGGTTTTTGGCTAACAGTTCTGCCAAAAAGACTGAAATGCAACATAAACTCATGACACCATGTGTGTGTGTGTCTATGTATCAACAGCTTGCTGATTCGTCTGATCAAATGTTTTATAATCTCCAGCTGTAATCTCCATCCAATCAGCTGTTGA
>NC_060176.1:1875184-1952684 GCF_021184085.1 Oncorhynchus gorbuscha | reverse complement strand
ATATCATTTCTGAACTAAGGAGAAGAGATAAACTACTACTTTACAAGCAGTGATTTACATGATTTTTGAATGGTAATATCTCTGCATATAATAACTACTATTATTCTACTTACTGACCTTGCTTCCTGATTCCACGTTCATATCAAACTTTAGCTGATATTATGTGTGGATGTTAATAAGCTGTAAATTAGATGCATTGTTTTGTTTCAAAAGAGCTGTGGTGTCTTTTTTCAAAGATAATATGCAACCTTTGGTAGTTACTGTATGTTTGATGTGTGGGTTTATATATAGAATCATAGAATAAAGAAACACTATAATGAGATGATCTACATTAAGGTGTGTGTGTGTTTGTGTGTGTGTATTTGCACGGGTGTGTGTGTTTTCGTGCTTCAGAGGGTAACCCAGTCCCCAGAGAACTAGAGAGTGATGTTGGGTGACCTATTTTCCATTAATGAGTAGGACAGAACAGAACACTCATCAAGACAGCATAACGACAGTGACGTGGACAGACACACGTGTCATTACCAAGCCTTCCTCATACTGCAGCCTCGTGGCTCCCAGGTCAGGAGACAGAACCATCTACCGTCTACAGAGAAAACCTTGGTTGAGGTCTCCACACGTCAGGAGATATGCATCCATAGAGTTTAGCGACAGCTGATGTGAGGTACCTTCCCCAGCAGAGTTGAGAAGGTTGGTTGTTGGGGCAGATCCTATAGGGTGGGATTGGGAAGCTATCTTCAGGGTGGGGAGGCTATCTTCAGGGTTGGGAGGCTATCTTCAGGGTGGGGAGGCTATCTTCAGGGTGGGGAGGCTATCTTCAGGGTTGGGAGGCTATCTTCAGGGTGGGGAGGCTATCTTCAGGGTGGGGAGGCTATCTTCAGGGTGGGGAGGCTATCTTCAGGGTGGGGAGGCTATCTTCAGGGATGGGAGGCTATCTTCAGGGTGGGGAGGCTATCTTCAGGGTGGGGAAGCTATCTTCAGGGTGGGGAGGCTATCTTCAGGGTGGGGAGGCTATCTTCAGGGTGGGGAGGCTATCTTCAGGGTGGGGAGGCTATCTTCAGGGTTGGGAGGCTATCTTCAGGGTGGGGAGGCTACCTTCAGGGTGGGACATTCTGTTTGCTCACGGCGCTATAGTGACAACCATAGAATTACCACTATATTGTGTATTGACACAGACTTTTAAACGGCTGGAGCAGAGTGCAACTAGGCTGGGTAGCTAGAGCAATGTAGAGCAGGGCAGAGGAGGGCCGGACAGGGCTGTGCATTGCTGGGCTCTGGGTGTAAAAGGTTTACGCAGAGTCGAACTAGGCTGGGAAGGGGAGTACTTTGCTGTTTCCTGGGCTCTGGGTGTAAAGTCTCTGGGCTGTGACTGACTGACCAGACTGAGGAATATAGGTCAGCCAGCCAGCAGCTCCAAAGATGAAAGATGCATACCATGCCTGGTTTAGCTAGAGCTGGATGGGCCTGGCTGGAGTGGGGTGGAGAGACCTGGCTGGAGTAGGGTGGAGAGAGCTGGCTGGGGCTGGTTGGAGTGGGGAGGGGTAGAGAGAGCTGGCTGGAGTAGGGTGGAGAGAGCTGGCTGGAGTGGGGTGGAGAGATCTGGCTGGAGTAGGGTGGAGAGAGCTGGCTGGAGTAGGGTGGAGAGAGCTGGCTGGAGTAGGGTGGAGAGAGCTGGCTGGAGTGGGGTGGAGAGACCTGGCTGGAGTAGGGTGGAGAGTGCTGGCTGGAGTAGGGTGGATAGACCTGGCTGGAGTGGGGTGGAGAGAGCTGGCTGGAGTAGGGTGGAGAGAGCTGGCTGGAGTAGGGTGGAGAGACCAGGCTGGAGTAGGGTGGAGAGACCTGGCTGGAGTGGGGTGGAGAGAGCTGGCTGGAGTAGGGTGGAGAGAGCTGGCTGGAGTAGGGTGGAGAGACCAGGCTGGAGTAGGGGGAGAGAGCTGGCTGGAGTAGGGTGGAGAGAGCTGGCTGGAATGGGGTGGAGAGAGCTGGTTGGAGTGGGGTGGAGAGAGCTGGCTGGAGTAGGGTGGAGAGAGCTGGCTGGAGTGGGGTGGAGAGAGCTGGTTGGAGTGGGGTGGAGAGACCTGGCTGGAGTAGGGGGAGAGAGCTGGCTGGGGCTGGCTGGAGTGGGGAGGGGTGGAGAGACCTGGCTGGAGTAGGGTGGAGAGAGCTGGCTGGAGTAGGGTGGAGAGACCTGGCTGGAGTAGGGTGGAGAGAGCTGGCTGGAGTGGGGTGGAGAGAGCTGGTTGGAGTGGGGTGGAGAGAGCTGGCGGGAGTAGGGTGGAGAGAGCTGGCTGGAGTAGGGTGGAGAGAGCTGGTTGGAGTGGGGTGGAGAGAGCTGGTTGGAGTGGGGTGGAGAGAGCTAGCGGGAGTAGGGTGGAGAGAGCTGGGTGGAGCATGTAGAGAGAGAGGGCTGTTGGGTATAAATAGAGAAGGGAAGAGTGTGGTTTCCTACATCTCAGCACAGGCACTTAGACTGCCAGCGGGAGAGAGGGGGGGAGAGACGGAGAGGTTTGGGATTTGTGGGCACCAGTACCTCTCCTCCTCTCTCTCTCTTAATCCCGCTCCCTCCCTCTCTCACTCTGGCTCTCCCTTTCTTGGGTACTAGCAGCTGTGTCCAACTCACAATGCCTCACTCTGTTCTCACTCTGTGTGTTCTGTTTCTACTCCCTGTGTGTATTTGGTTCCCACTGTGTGTGTGTGTGTGTGTGTGTGTGTGTGTGTGTGTGTGTGTGTGTGTGTGTGTGTGTGTGTGTGTGTGTGTGTGTGTGTGTGTGTGTGTGTGTGTGTGTGTGTGTGTGTGTGTGTGTGTGTGTGTGTGTGTGTGTGTGTGTGTGTGTGTGTGTGTGCGTGCCTGCGTCTCTTTGTCGCTTGTCTGTATGAGTTGATAAAGTGATGTGGTGATACCCAATACACACCACACTAATTGCGCATTTCCAATGAGGATTTATCCCAGTCATTAACCCAAAATACTTTTCTGTTTCCATCTACCCGGGTCATCACCCGTGTCTCTGTGTCATGGCTCCAGTGGAACTGTTCTGACTTGGGGTACTTTTCAACCTCACTTTTCCGGGGTACTTTTCAACCTCATTTTCATAATAACGTCTAACTATGAACTTTAACACCTTCTCACAAAGTTACTGTCTTCAGTGATGCAGAGGTTGTTGATTCTGCCTGCCCCAAGTCTTTAGTGTCACTCTCCTGATGGAAAAAATAATTACACAAGAACCTACATTAACACTGGAGACACCCTGGTGTGAAGGTAAGTCCCATTGAAAAGTATCATAATGTGAAAGGTAAAGATCCAGACAGGAATTACTTACCCTTCTCACACCAGTCCTCCCTACCCCTACAACAGTCCTCCCTACCCCTACAACAGTCCTCCCTACCCCTACAACAGTCCTCCCTACCCCTACAATAGTCCTCCCTACCCCTACAACAGTCCTCCCTACCCCTACAATAGTCCTCCCTACCCCTACAACAGTCCTCCCTACCCCTACAACAGTCCTCCCTACCCCTACAATAGTCCTCTCTATCCCTACAACAGTCCTCTCTACCCCTACAACAGTCCTCCCTACCCCTACAACAGTCCTCCCTGCCCCTACAAAAGTCCTCTCTACCCCTACAACAGTCCTCCCTACCCCTACAACAGTCCTCACTACTCCTACAACAGTCCTCCCTACCCCTACAACAGTCCTCCCTACCCCTACAATAGTCCTCTCTATCCCTACAACAGTCCTCTCTACCCCTACAACAGTCCTCCCTACCCTACAACAGTTATCCCTGCCCCTACAACAGTCCTCCAAAACCCTACAACAGTCCTCCATACCCCTACAACAGTCCTCCAAAACCCTACAATAGTCCTCTCTACCCCTACAACAGTCCTCCCTACTCTGACAACAGTCCTCCCTACCCCTACAACAGTCCTCCAAAACCCTACAACAGTCCTCCCTACCCCTACAACAGTCCTCCCTCCCCCTACAACAGTCCTCCAAAACCCTACAACAGTCCTCTCTACCCCTACAAGAATCCTCCCTACCCCTACAATAGTCCTCCCTCCCCCTACAACAGTCCTCCCTACTCTGGCAACAGTCCTCCCTACCCCTACAACAGTCCTCCCTACCCCTACAACAGTCCCCCTACCCATACAACAGTCCTCCCTATTCTGACAACAGTCCTCCCTACCCCTACAACAGTCCCCCCTACTCTGGCAACAGTCCTCCTAACCCCTACAACAGTCCTCCCTACTCTGACAACAGTCCTCCCTACTCTGACAACAGTCCTCCCTACTCTGACAACAGTACTTCATAACCCCTACAACAGTCCTCTCTACCCCTACAACAGTCCTCCCTACTCTGACAACAGTACTTCCTAACCCCTACAACAGTCCTCCCTACTCTGACAACAGTCCTCCCTACTCTGACAACAGTACTTCCTAACCCCTACAACAGTCCTCCCTACTCTGACAACAGTACTTCCTAACCCCTACAACAGTCCTCCCTACTCTGACAACAGTACTCCCTATCCCTACAACAGTCCTCCCTACCCACAGTCCTCCCTACTCTGACAACAGTACTTCCTAACTCCTACAACAGTCCTCCCTACTCTGACAACAGTACTTCCTAACCCCTACAACAGTCCTCCCTACTCTGACAACAGTCCTCCCTACTCTGACAACAGTACTTCCTAACCCCTACAACAGTCCTCCCTACTCTGACAACAGTACTTCCTACCCCTACAACAGTCCTCCCTACCCCTACAACAGTCCTCCCTACTCTGACAACAGTACTTCCTAACCCCTACAACAGTCCTCCCTACTCTGACAACAGTCCTCCCTACCCTGACAACAGTACTTCCTAACCCCTACAACAGTCCTCCCTACTCTGACAACAGTACTTCCTAACCCCTACAACAGTCCTCCCTACTCTGACAACAGTACTTCCTACTCTGACAACAGTACTTCCTAACCCCTACAACAGTCCACCCTACTCTGACAACAGTCCTCCCTACTCTGACAACAGTACTTCCTAACCCCTACAACAGTCCTCCCTACTCTGACAACAGTCCTCCCTACTCTGACAACAGTACTTCCTAACCCCTACAACAGTCCTCCCTACTCTGACAACAGTACTTCCTAACCCCTACAACAGTCCTCCCTACTCTGACAACAGTTCTCCCTACTCTGACAACAGTACTTCCTAACCCCTACAACAGTCCTCCCTACTCTGACAACAGTACTTCCTAACCCCTACAACAGTCCTCCCTACTCTGACAACAGTACTTCCTAACCCCTACAACAGTCCTCCCTACTCTGACAACAGTACTTCCTACTCTGACAACAGTACTTCCTAACCCCTACAACAGTCCTCCCTACTCTGACAACAGTCCTCCCTACTCTGACAACAGTACTTCCTAACCCCTACAACAGTCCTCCCTACTCTGACAACAGTCCTCCCTACTCTGACAACAGTACTTCCTAACCCCTACAACAGTCCTCCCTACTCTGACAACAGTCCTCCCTACTCTGACAACAGTACTTCCTAACCCCTACAACAGTCCTCCCTACTCTGACAACAGTCCTCCCTACTCTGACAACAGTACTTCCTAACCCCTACAACAGTCCTCCCTACTCTGACCACAGTACTTCCTAACCCCTACAACAGTCCTCCCTACTCTGACAACAGTACTCCCTATTCCTACAACAGTCCTCCCTACCCACAGTCCTCCCTACTCTGACAACAGTACTTCCTAACCCCTACAACAGTCCTCCCTACTCTGACAACAGTCCTCCCTACTCTGACAACAGTACTTCCTAACCCCTACAACAGTCCTCCCTACTCTGACAACAGTCCTCCCTACCCCTACAACAGTCCTCCCTACTCTGACAACAGTACTTCCTAACCCCTACAACAGTCCTCCCTACTCTGACAACAGTCCTCCCTACTCTGACATCAGTACTTCCTAACCCCTACAACAGTCCTCCCTACTCTGACAACAGTACTTCCTAACCCCTACAACAGTCCTCCCTACTCTGACAACAGTCCTCCCTACTCTGACAACAGTACTTCCTAACCCCTACAACAGTCCTCCCTACTCTGACAACAGTACTTCCTAACCCCTACAACACTCCTCCCTACTCTGACAACAGTCCTCCCTACCCCTACAACAGTCCTCCCTACTCTGACAACAGTACTTCCTAACCCCTACAACAGTCCTCCCTACTCTGACAACAGTACTTCCTAACCCCTACAACAGTCCTCCCTACTCTGACAACAGTACTTCCTAACCCCTACAACAGTCCTCCCTACTCTGACAACAGTCCTCCCTACCCCTACAACAGTCCTCCCTACTCTGACAACAGTACTTCCTAACCCCTACAACAGTCCTCCCTACTCTGACAACAGTCCTCCCTACTCTGACAACAGTACTTCCTAACCCCTACAACAGTCCTCCCTACTCTGACAACAGTACTTCCTAACCCCTACAACAGTCCTCCCTACTCTGACAACAGTCCTCCCTACCCCTACAACAGTCCTCCCTACTCTGACAACAGTACTTCCTAACCCCTACAACAGTCCTCCCTACTCTGACAACAGTCCTCCCTACTCTGACAACAGTACTTCCTAACCCCTACAACAGTCCTCCCTACTCTGACAACAGTCCTCCCTACTCTGACAACAGTACTTCCTAACCCCTACAACAGTCCTCCCTACTCTGACAACAGTCCTCCCTACTCTGACAACAGTACTTCCTAACCCCTACAACAGTCCTCCCTACTCTGACAACAGTCCTCCCTACTCTGACAACAGTACTTCCTAACCCCTACAACAGTCCTCCCTACTCTGACAACAGTCCTCCCTACTCTGACAACAGTACTTCCTAACCCCTACAACAGTCCTCCCTACTCTGACAACAGTCCTCCCTACCCCTACAACAGTCCTCCCTACTCTGACAACAGTACTTCCTAACCCCTACAACAGTCCTCCCTACTCTGACAACAGTCCTCCCTACTCTGACATCAGTACTTCCTAACCCCTACAATAGTCCTCCCTACTCTGACAACAGTACTTCCTAACCCCTACAACAGTCCTCCCTACTCTGACAACAGTCCTCCCTACTCTGACAACAGTACTTCCTAACCCCTACAACAGTCCTCCCTACTCTGACAACAGTACTGCCTAACCCCTACAACAGTCCTCCCTACTCTGACAACAGTCCTCCCTACCAACAGTCCTCCCTACAACAGTCCTCCCTACTCTGACAACAGTACTTCCTAACCCCCCTACAACAGTCCTCCCTACTCTGACAACAGTCCTCCCTACTCCTCCCTACAACAGTACTTGACAACAGTAACCCCTACAACAGTCCTCCCTACTCTGACAACAGTCCTCCCTACTCTGACAACAGTACTTCCTAACCCCTACAACAGTCCTCCCTACTCTGACAACAGTCCTCCCTACTCTGACAACAGTCCTCCCTACCCCTACAACAGTCCTCCCTACTCTGACAACAGTACTTCCTAACCCCTACAACAGTCCTCCCTACTCTGACAACAGTCCTCCCTACTCTGACATCAGTACTTCCTAACCCCTACAACAGTCCTCCCTACTCTGACAACAGTACTTCCTAACCCCTACAACAGTCCTCCCTACTCTGACAACAGTCCTCCCTACTCTGACAACAGTACTTCCTAACCCCTACAACAGTCCTCCCTACTCTGACAACAGTACTTCCTAATCCCTACAACAGTCCTCCCTACTCTGACAACAGTCCTCCCTACCCCTACAACAGTCCTCCCTACTCTGACAACAGTACTTCCTAACCCCTACAACAGTCCTCCCTACTCTGACAACAGTCCTCCCTACTCTGACAACAGTACTTCCTAACCCCTACAACAGTCCTCCCTACTCTGACAACAGTCCTCCCTACTCTGACAACAGTACTTCCTAACCCCTACAACAGTCCTCCCTACTCTGACAACAGTCCTCCCTACTCTGACAACAGTACTTCCTAACCCCTACAACAGTCCTCCCTACTCTGACAACAGTCCTCCCTACTCTGACAACAGTACTTCCTAACCCATACAACAGTCCTCCCTACTCTGACAACAGTCCTCCCTACTCTGACAACAATACTTCCTAACCCCTACAACAGTCCTCCCTACTCTGACAACAGTCCTCCCTACCCCTACAACAGTCCTCCCTACTCTGACAACAGTACTTCCTAACCCCTACAACAGTCCTCCCTACTCTGACAACAGTACTTCCTAACCCCTACAACAGTCCTCCCTACTCTGACAACAGTCCTCCCTACTCTGACAACAGTACTTCCTAACCCCTACAACAGTCCTCCCTACTCTGACAACAGTACTTCCTAACCCCTACAACAGTCCTCCCTACTCTGACAACAGTCCTCCCTACTTGACAACAGTAACCCCTACAACAGTCCTCCCTACTCTGACAACAGTACTTCCTAACCCCTACAACAGTCCTCCCTACTCTGACAACAGTCCTCCCTACCCCTACAACAGTCCTCCCTACTCTGACAACAGTACTTCCTAACCCCTACAACAGTCCTCCCTACTCTGACAACAGTACTTCCTAACCCCTACAACAGTCCTCCCTACTCTGACATCAGTACTTCCTAACCCCTACAACAGTCCTCCCTACTCTGACAACAGTACTTCCTAACCCCTACAACAGTCCTCCCTACTCTGACAACAGTACTTCCTAACCCCTGTACAATACAGCTGATTTCCTAAATGCTTCACCAATGACTTACAGAAAAAAATCACTGTTCTGTTTTCTGTGTCCATGTTGTCAAGTGTTATGTTCAGACAGAAGTTGAAGCAGAAGTTGAGAAGTGTATTTTAGAGATTGGTTCTCAAGGCGGTTTATAATTTATGTGCATAACTACGAGGGAGTCGGTTCAATCACAATAACATGGGCACACACACACACACACACACACACACACACACACACACACACACACACACACACACACACACACACACACACACACACACACACACACACACACACACACACACACACACACACACACACACACACACACACACACACACACACACACACTGTGGGCAAAAATATAATTATGCACATTATTCAATTAAATGATCATCTCTCACTAGTCTATTGTATATTAGTCACATTAGACAGGACTGTAAATGACCTGTGAATACTGGGTGGGTGGTAATGAATGCTCTGTGATTATCTACTCTATTTGATAGTCACACACACACACACAAACACACACACACACGCATACACACACACACACGCAGTCTTGTATAACTAACCTTGTAGGGACACACAATTCAGTCCCATTCAAAATCCAATTTTCCCTAACCCTAACCCTAACCCTAACCCAGAAACCTTATGGTGTTCTTATTGTTGGTCTTATTGTTGTTTATCTACTATTCTGGTCCCAAACAAGTTTAGTTAAACATGTCCACACACACACACACACACACACACACACACACACACACACACACACACACACACACACACACACACACACACACACACACACACACACACACACACACACACACACACACACACACACACACACACACACACACACACACACACACACACACACACACACACACACACACACACACACACACACACACACACAATCTCCTCTCTGATAGTCAATCAGTGTGTTATTAATGAACAGCTCCGCCCTCATCACATCATCACTCCTCCTGCATCATCAAACCTCCATTTACAGAGAACAAAAGAGAGAGATGAACAGACTGTTAAAAAGGAAAAAGAGCAGGAAGATGAACAGTCCACTTAAAGGGAAATTAAAGGGAGAGATAACAGATCATTTAAAGTCAAAGAAAGGAGGAAGATGAACAGAGCATGTAAAGGCAACGAAAATAACAAAAGAGGAGAGATTGTTATCAGTCATTAGTTTATAAATTCCCCTCTCGTCTCAGAGTGACCTTTTCATTACTTCCCTACAGACATGAAGCCATTGACCAAGACGTCCTTTATTACACAGGCTCTGACTTTAGTCCCTCATTATAAATACACACACACACACACACACACACACACACACACACACACACACACACACACACACACACACACACACACACACACACACACACACACACACACACACACACACACACACACACACACACACACACACACACACACACACACACACACACACACACACACACACACACACACACACACACACACACACACACACTGACTTTAGTTCTGTATTACAAAGGCCCCAGCTATAGAACAATAACAAGGTGCTTCAGATCAGCTGACATTCCATCTAATTGAATAAGTGAAGGACTTTGTCCCTTTTAGAGGAAGATGGAGTGGGGATAAGATAAGTGGAGGAGGACAGAGGATGTCTGAGAAAGAGAGGGAGTATGGAAGAAAGGGAGAGAGAGGTTAGGAGAGACAGAGACTGTCTGAGAAAGAGAGGGAGTATGGAAGAAAGGGAGAGAGAGGTTAGGAGAGACAGAGACTGTCTGAGAAAGAGAGGGAGTATGGAAGAAAGGGAGAGAGAGGTTAGGAGAGACAGAGACTGTTTGAGAAAGAGAGGGAGTATGGAAGAAAGGGAGAGAGAGGTTAGGAGAGACAGAGACTGTCTGAGAAAGAAAGAGAGTGGGGGGGAGATGGGGCTAGAGAAAGAGGTTAGGAGAGAGAGAGAGAAGGACCATGCTGTCACTCTGTTCTATTGTTTGTCCTGACTGTAATGATATAGCTGAGACTACCTGAGGAGAGAGAGAATGAGAAACAGGAGGGGAGGAGGGAGTGGAAGAGGGGTAGACAAAGGAGGAAAGTGGGCAGACAGGAGGGGACAGGCTGGTGGCAGAGGGTAGACGGGGCAGTGGTGTAAGGGGATGGTTGAAGAGGACGGGGACGGGGGGGGGGCTGAAGAGGGCTGTGGGTTTAGGCGGGAGGGGCAGGCTAGACATGCCGAGGGCATAGTGACAGAGACAGACTGGCTGACTACAGATTGTAGACTAGAGGGGTCTGGGGACAGACAGAGAGGGAGAACTGCAGCCGCAGGCTCTTGAGACTGAGAGTTTCTCTGATTCGTGTGTGTTCAGACCTAAAGGGATTTCTGGGATTTGTAGGAGAAAACTCCTGCTCATTTTGTCTCCCTCCCAAAACACTACATCTAATCCACAATTTCAGACAATTACTGTATATACACTCAAAGCATCTCACAATAACATGGGCGCACACACACACACACACACACACACACACACACACACACACACACACACACACACACACACACACACACACACACACACACACACACACACACACACACACACACACACACACACACACACACACACACACACACACACACACACACACACACACACACACACCCTACCAGCTGTTCTCTGGTGAGCACCTGCTACTCAGTGGAAAGGTCACAGACAATCGAATCACTCTCCCTCTGTCTCCACCTCTCTCTTCATCTCTCCATCCCTCTCTCCCTCTGTCTCCACCTCTCTCTCTCTTCATCTCTCCATTCCTCTCTCCCTCTGTCTCCACCTCTCTCTCTCTTCATCTCTCCATCCCTCTCTCCCTCTGTCTCCACCCCTCTCTCTTAATCTCTCCACCCCTCTCTCCCTCTGTCTCCACCTCTCTCTCTCTTCATCTCTCCATCCCTCTCTCCCTCTGTCTCCACCCCTCTCTTCATCTCTCCATCCCTCTCTCCCTCTGTCTCCACCTCTCTCTCTCTTCATCTCTCCATTCCTCTCTCCCTCTGTCTCCACCCCTCTCTCTTCATCTCTCCACCCCTCTCTCCCTCTGTCTCCACCTCTCTCTTCATCTCTCCATTCCTCTCTCCCTCTGTCTCCACCTCTCTCTCTCTTCATCTCTCCATTCCTCTCTCCCTCTGTCTCCACCTCTCTCTCTCTTCATCTCTCCATCCCTCTCTCCCTCTGTCTCCACCCCTCTCTCTTCATCTCTCCATCCCTCTCTCCCTCTGTCTCAACCTCTCTCTTCATCTCTCCACCCCTCTCTCCCTCTGTCTCCACCTCTCTCCTTCATCTCTCCATCCCTCTCTCCCTCTGTCTCCACCCCTCTCTCTTCATCTCTTCATCTCTCTCTCCCTCTGTCTCCACCCCTCCTTCATCTCTGCATCCCTCTCTCTGGATCTGTGCTAAATGCAACACACCGGAGCATGGTTTCCGTGTGTGTCTCTGTGTGCCTTTGTGTGTCTCTGTGTGTCTCCGTGTGTTTGTGTCAGCTGGAGACAGGAGGCCAGTGGAGACATATGACTGGGTGATTGTGTGTTCTACTCCGTGCTGATAGGTTCCTGTCTCTTCTTGTTCAAACACAGTTCTAATCAGAGTTCTCTATTCCAACACACCCTGCATAGCATCTGCAATCTGGTCAACACAGCCTTGTGTGTGTGTGTGTATATGAGAGAGTCACAGGGAGGTCAGTATAATAAGTGTACAGAGAGGAGATGAAGGTGGGGGTGTTACACAGAAATGTGGCCCGCTCAATTTTCCCGTTTGCAGGATCTGATTCTGTCACACCAACCTGTTGATCTAATGTTCCCATTTGTTTTTTAAAATCCCTGATGGTGAGGACTGGGATGGTGCATGTGTGTGTGTTTAGTTTATAATGAGGAACAGCTTCTCAGCTTCTCAGAACAAAGGGGCCAGCATCGACCCCAATACTCTCCCAAATTATGGCACGTTGGGGCACATACACACACACACCCCTCCATCACCACACCACCACCCTCTCCTCTCCTCTCTCTCCTCCTCCCTATTTCTTCTCCTCTCTCTGTCTTCTCCTCCCTCTCTCGTCTGTCCCTCCTTTCATCTCCTCTCCCCTCCTCCTCTCCTCTCCTCTCCTCTCCTCTCCTCTCCTCTCCTCTCCTCTCCTCTCCTCTCCTCTCCTCTCCTCTCCTCTCCTCTCCTCTCCTCTCCTCTCCTCTCCTCTCCTCTCCTCTCCTCTCCTCTCCTCTCCTCTCCTCTCCTCTCCTCTCCTCTCCTCTCCTACTCATAGTGCTTCTCTCTAAATAAGTAACTTGACTAGTTGAGATTGGGTAGATACTAGAGAGCATAGAAATAGAATGAATAGAACCCTGGCAATTTGACTGGTAAACTCATGGCATGGATACACTCATGACTACACTCGTAATGGCTGCCTGTTATTGTGATGAAATCATTTCCATGGTAATGTAGAATGTTCATTAAAATGATGCTAACTGATGTGGCTCAGAATACCTGACCACTGTGACTGACCCAAAATTAAGGAAAGCTTTGACTATGTACAGACTCAGTGAGCATAGCCTTGGTATTGAGAAAGGCCGCCGTAGGCAGACATGGCTCTCAAGAGAAGACAGGCTATGTGCTCACTGCCCACAAAATGAGGTGGAAACTGAGCTGCACTTCCTAACCTCCTGCCCAATGTATGACCATATTAGAGAGACATATTTCCCCCAGATTACACAGATCCACAAAGAATTCGAAAACAAATCCAATTTTGAAAAACTCCCATATCTTTTGGGTGAAATTCCACAGTGTGCCATCACAGCAGCTAGATTTGTGACCTGTTGCCACGAGAAAAGAGCAACTAGAGAAGAACAAACACCATTGTAAATACAACCCATATTTATGCTTATTCATTTTATCTTGTGTCCTTTAACTATTTGTACATTGTATATATATATATAATATGACATTTGTAATGTCTTTACTGTTTTTAAACTTCTGTATGTGTAATGTTTACTGTTAATTTTTGTTGTTTTTCACTTTATATATTCACTTTGTATGTTGTCTACCTCACTTGCTTTGGCAATGTTAACACATGTTTCCCATGCCAATAAAGCCCTTGAATTGAATTGAATTGAATTGAATTGAATTGAATGTATTTGTTGTAATGCCAGTTGAGATGACTCAACAAATCACAGCACACTTCCTGCTTTTACTTCCTGGCATGGGTCAAGATTAAAGATTACATGTATTGTTTTAACCTAGGCATGGGTATACAAAAAATGGCTGCCTGTCCCACCCATAATGCTATTACTGACTTGAATAGGGTCGTCTGTTCTATTCATTATATTTCTATGCCGAAGTCGGCTCCTCTCCTTGTTCTGGCGGCGTTCTAGCCATCGCCGCTCCATTTTTGACATTTGTTTTGTCTTGTTCTCTGCACACCTGGTTTTAATTCCCCAATCAAATCATATGTATTTATTCCTCTGTTCCCCATCATGTCTTTGTGTAGGATTGTTTGTGTTACGTGTATTTTGATATTGTCGATATTGTTATGAGCATTACTTTTTGTCTATGTTCCGTGTTTTGGGCACATTTTATGTTACTTTGTGCTGTCATTTTGACCGGAATAAAAAGTGAGCCTGTTCACTACACTCTGCTCTCCTGCACGTGACTTCACCTCCAATACACACTTCTAACAGATAGTCAGGTACTAACTATGAGAGGAAGGGCAGAGAGGAGAGAAGGAGGGTCCATACAGGTGCTGTATTCTTCCTGCTGTACTCAAAGATCTCAGAATTTGTTCACTTTGTGTTTGTTTTTGCATGGGTGTGTGCGCCTTTTCCTTTGTGTGAGTGTGCGTGCATATGTGCATGTGATTTAGTGTGTTTGTTTACTAATGCATAAGTGAATAAGGCTGAGCTGACGGCTCAGATAGCTTCTAGTGATGTTGGGTTTGGGGCCCAGCCTTTGTTAGCTAGCTGGCTGGGACTCAATACATGCTCAGATAACACTAAAACACTAATACCTACACAAACACAGATACAAGGACGTTGTTACTTATTTATTTACAGTGTTACTATTGGACTATATGAGTTGTTAGCTTGGCTGAACTAACAGAGGTTTCATGTTGCATCACACACAAGCGGTTGACTTGTTTAAACACAGCTACGTGCTATTAGGATTTATATTCAGGAATGGACATGAACCTGATTGGAAAAGGAGTCATGTTTTGTTACTTAATGGTAGTGTTTGGTGAACCACCAATGTGATTAACATCATGGACGGTTTCCTTCTTATTGCATGTTTATTGTGTCATGTGTGTTTGTGCATTTAGTTATTGTAAAAGTGTGTGATAGTTGTGCCTGTTTATTCTCTGTATTGTGAGTGAAGGGTTGAGGAAGTAGCAAGAGGACAGAGTTTCACTGTCACTAACTCAGAGGACTCTGCTAATATCAGTGGAACGTTGTATGGTAAAATCAGTGGAATGTTATATGGTAATATCAGTGGAATGTTGTATGGTAAAATCAGTGGAATGTTGTATGGTAAAATCAGTGGAATGTTGTATGGTAATATCAGTGGAACGTTGTATGGTAATATCAGTGGAATGTTGTATAGTAATATCAGTGGAACGTTGTATCTTAATATCAGTGGAACGTTGTATGGTAAAATCAGTGGAACGTTGTATGGTAATATCAGTGGAACGTTGTATGGTAAAATCAGTGGAATGTTGTATGATAATATCAGTGGAACGTTGTATGGTAATATCAGTGGAACGTTGTATGGTAAAATCAGTGGAATGTTGTATGATAATATCAGTGGAACGTTGTATGGTAATATCAGTGGAATGTTGTATGGTAATATCAGTGGAATGTTGTATGGTAATATCAGTGGAATGTTGTATGGTAATATCAGTGGAATGTTGTATGGCAATATCAGTGGAACGTTGTATGGTAATATCAGTGGAATGTTGTATGGTAATATCAGTGGAATGTTGTATGGTAATATCAGTGGAATGTTGTATGGTAATATCAGTGGAATGTTGTATGGTAATATCAGTGGAATGTTGTATGGTAATATCAGTGGAATGTTGTATGATAATATCAGTGGAACGTTGTATGGTAATATTAGTGGAATATTGTATGGTAATATCAGTGGAACGTTGTATGGTAATATCAGTGGAATGTTGTATAGTAATATCAGTGGAACGTTGTATCTTTATATCAGTGGAACGTTGTATGGTAAAATCAGTGGAATGTTGTATGATAATATCAGTGGAACGTTGTATGGTAATATCAGTGGAATGTTGTATGGTAATATCAGTGGAATGTTGTATGGTAATATCAGTGGAATGTTGTATGGTAATATCAGTGGAATGTTGTATGGTAATATCAGTGGAATGTTGTATGGTAATATCAGTGGAATGTTGTATGGCAATATCAGTGGAACGTTGTATCTTAATATCAGTGGAACGTTGTATGGTAAAATCAGTGGAATGTTGTATGATAATATTAGTGGAACGTTGTATGGTAATATCAGTGGAATGTTGTATGGTAATATCAGTGGAATGTTGTATGGTAATATCAGTGGAATGTTGTATGGTAATATCAGTGGAATGTTGTATGGTAATATCAGTGGAATGTTGTATGGCAATATCATTGCAACGTTGTATCTTAATATCAGTGGAACGTTGTATGGTAAAATCAGTGGAATGTTGTATGGTAATATCAGTGGAATGTTGTATGGTAATATCAGTGGAATGTTGTATGGTAATATCAGTGGAATGTTGTATGGTAATATCAGTGGAATGTTGTATGGTAATATCAGTGGAATATCAGTGGAATGTTGTATGGTAATATCAGTGGAATGTTGTATGGCAATATCAGTGGAACGTTGTATCTTAATATCAGTGGAACGTTGTATGGTAATATCAGTGGAACGTTGTATGGTAAAATCAGTGGAATGTTGTATGATAATATCAGTGGAACATTGTATGGTAAAATCAGTGGAACGTTGTATGGTAATATCAGTGGAACGTTGTATGGTAAAATCAGTGGAATGTTGTATGATAATATCAGTGGAACGTTGTATGGTAATATTAGTGGAATATTGTATGGTAATATCAGTGGAACGTTGTATGGTAATATCAGTGGAATGTTGTATAGTAATATCAGTGGAACGTTGTATCTTAATATCAGTGGAACGTTGTATGGTAAAATCAGTGGAATGTTGTATGATAATATCAGTGGAACGTTGTATGGTAATATCAGTGGAATGTTGTATGGTAAAATCAGTGGAATGTTGTATGATAATATCAGTGGAACGTTGTATGGTAATATTGGAATGTGTATGAATATTGTATGGTAATATCAATATCAGTGGAACGTTGTATGGTAATATCAGTGGAATGTTGTATGGTAATATCAGTGGAATGTTGTATCTGGAATGTTGTAATATCAGTGGAATGTTGTATCGTTGTAGTGGAACGTTGTATGGTAAAATCAGTGGAATGTTGTATGATAATATCAGTGGAACGTTGTATGGTAATATCAGTGGAATGTTGTATGGTAATATCAGTGGAATGTTGTATGGTAATATCAGTGGAATGTTGTATGGTAATATCAGTGGAATGTTGTATGGCAATATATCAGTGGAACGTTTATGTAATATCAGTGGAATGTTGTATGGTAATATCAGTGGAATGTTGTATGGTAATATCAGTGGAATGTTGTATGGTAATATCAGTGGAATGTTGTATGGTAATATCAGTGGAATGTTGTATGGTAATATCAGTGGAATGTTGTATGATAATATCAGTGGAACGTTGTATGGTAATATTAGTGGAATATTGTATGGTAATATCAGTGGAACGTTGTATGGTAATATCAGTGGAATGTTGTATAGTAATATCAGTGGAACGTTGTATCTTTATATCAGTGGAACGTTGTATGGTAAAATCAGTGGAATGTTGTATGATAATATCAGTGGAACGTTGTATGGTAATATCAGTGGAATGTTGTATGGTAATATCAGTGGAATGTTGTATGGTAATATCAGTGGAATGTTGTATGGTAATATCAGTGGAATGTTGTATGGTAATATCAGTGGAATGTTGTATGGTAATATCAGTGGAATGTTGTATGGCAATATCAGTGGAATGTTCAGTGGAATGTTGTATGGCAATATCAGTTGTATCTTAATATCAGTGGAACGTTGTATGGTAAAATCAGTGGAATGTTGTATGATAATATCAGTGGAATGTTGTATGGTAATATCAGTGGAATGTTGTATGGTAATATCAGTGGAATGTTGTATGGTAATATCAGTGGAATGTTGTATGGTAATATCAGTGGAATGTTGTATGGTAATATCAGTGGAATGTTGTATGGTAATATCAGTGGAATGTTGTATGGCAATATCATTGCAACGTTGTATCTTAATATCAGTGGAACGTTGTATGGTAAAATCAGTGGAATGTTGTATGATAATATCAGTGGAACATTGTATGGTAAAATCAGTGGAACGTTGTATGATAATATCAGTGGAACGTTGTATGGTAATATTAGTGGAATATTGTATGGTAATATCAGTGGAACGTTGTATGGTAATATCAGTGGAATGTTGTATGGTAATATCAGTGGAACGTTGTATGGTAATATCAGTGGAACGTTGTATGGTAAAATCAGTGGAACGTTGTATGTTTATATCAGTGGAACGATGTATGGTTAAATCAGTGGAATGTTATATGGTAATATCAGTGGAATGTTGTATGGTAAAATCAGTGGAATGTTGTATGGTAATATCAGTGGAACGTTGTATCTTAATATCAGTGGAACATTGTATGGTAAAATCAGTGGAACGTTGTATGGTAAAATCAGTGGAACGTTGTATGGTAATATCAGTGGAACGTTGTATGTTTATATCAGTGGAACGATGTATGGTAATATCAGTGGAATGTTATATGGTAATATCAGTGGAATGTTGTATGTTTATATCAGTGGAACGATGTATGGTTAAATCAGTGGAATGTTATATGGTAATATCAGTGGAATGTTGTATGGTAAAATCAGTGGAATGTTGTATGGTAATATCAGTGGAATGTTCTATCTTAATATCAGTGGAACATTGTATGGTAAAATCATTGGAATGTTGTATGATAATATCAGTGGAATGTTGTATGGTAATATCAGTGGAATGTTGTATGGCAATGTCATTGGAACGATGTATCTTAATATCAGTGGAACGTTGTATGGTAATATCAGTGGAACGATGTATCTTAATATCAGTGGAACGTTGTATGGTAATATCAGTGGAACGATGTATCTTAATATCAGTGGAACGTTGTATGGTAATATCAGTGGAACGATGTATCTTAATATCAGTGGAACGTTGTATGGTAATATCAGTGGAACGATGTATCTTAATATCAGTGGAACGTTGTATGGTAATATCAGTGGAACGATGTATCTTAATATCAGTGGAACGTTGTATGGTAATATCAGTGGAACGATGTATCTTAATATCAGTGGAACGTTGTATCTTAATATCAGTGGAACGATGTATCTTAATATCAGTGGAACGTTGTATCTTAATATCAGTGGAATGTTGTATGGCAATGTCATTGGAACGATGTATCTTAATATCAGTGGAACGATGTATCTTAATATCAGTGGAACGATGTATCTTAATATCAGTGGAACGATGTATCTTAATATCAGTGGAACGATGTATCTTAATATCAGTGGAACGTTGTATCTTAATATCAGTGGAACATTGTATGGTAAAATCAGTGGAACGTTGTATGGTAAAATCAGTGGAACGTTGTATGGTAAAATCAGTGGAACGTTGTATGGTAATATCAGTGGAATGTTGTATGGTAATATCAGTGGAACGTTGTATGGTAATATCAGTGGAATGTTATATGGTAATATCAGTGGAACGTTGTATGTTTATATCAGTGGAACGATGTATGGTTAAATCAGTGGAATGTTATATGGTAATATCAGTGGAATGTTGTATGGTAAAATCAGTGGAATGTTGTATGGTAATATCAGTGGAACGTTGTATCTTAATATCAGTGGAACATTGTATGGTAAAATCAGTGGAACGTTGTATGGTAAAATCAGTGGAACGTTGTATGGTAATATCAGTGGAACGTTGTATGTTTATATCAGTGGAACGATGTATGGTTAAATCAGTGGAATGTTATATGGTAATATCAGTGGAATGTTGTATGGTAAAATCAGTGGAATGTTGTATGGTAATATCAGTGGAATGTTCTATCTTAATATCAGTGGAACATTGTATGGTAAAATCAGTGGAACGTTGTATGGTAAAATCAGTGGAACGTTGTATGGTAATATCAGTGGAACGTTGTATGTTTATATCAGTGGAACGATGTATGGTAATATCAGTGGAATGTTATATGGTAATATCAGTGGAATGTTGTATGTTTATATCAGTGGAACGATGTATGGTTAAATCAGTGGAATGTTATATGGTAATATCAGTGGAATGTTGTATGGTAAAATCAGTGGAATGTTGTATGGTAATATCAGTGGAATGTTCTATCTTAATATCAGTGGAACATTGTATGGTAAAATCATTGGAATGTTGTATGATAATATCAGTGGAACGTTGTATGGTAATATCAGTGGAATGTTGTATGGCAATGTCATTGGAACGATGTATCTTAATATCAGTGGAACGTTGTATGGTAATATCAGTGGAACGATGTATCTTAATATCAGTGGAACGTTGTATGGTAATATCAGTGGAACGATGTATCTTAATATCAGTGGAACGTTGTATGGTAATATCAGTGGAACGATGTATCTTAATATCAGTGGAACGTTGTATGGTAATATCAGTGGAACGATGTATCTTAATATCAGTGGAACGTTGTATGGTAATATCAGTGGAACGATGTATCTTAATATCAGTGGAACGTTGTATCTTAATATCAGTGGAACGATGTATCAGTGGAACGATGTATCTTAATATCAGTGGAACGTTGTATCTTAATATCAGTGGAACGATGTATCTTAATATCAGTGGAATGTATGTAATGGCAATGTCATTCATTGAACGATGTATCTTAATATCAGTGGAACGATGTATCTTAATATCAGTGGAACGATGTATCTTAATATCAGTGGAATGTATCTTAATATCAGTGGAATGTTGTATGGCAATGTCATTGGAACGATGTATCTTAATATCAGTGGAACGATGTATCTTAATATCAGTGGAACGATGTATCTTAATATCAGTGGAATGTTGTATGGTAATATCAGTGGAACGATGTATCTTAATATCAGTGGAACGTTGTATCTTAATATCAGTGGAACGATGTATCTTAATGTCATTGGAACGATGTATCTTAATATCAGTGGAACTTAATATCAGTGGAACGATGTATGTATGGTAATATCAGTGGAACGATGTATCTTAATATCAGTGGAACGTTGTATGGTAATATCAGTGGAACGATGTATCTTAATATCAGTGGAATATCAGTGGAACGATGTATCTTAATATCAGTGGAACGTTGTAATATCAGTGGAACGATGTATCTTAATATCAGTGGAACGATGTATCTTAATATCAGTGGAACGATGTATCTTAATATCAGTGGAACGATGTATCTTAATATCAGTGGAATGTTGTATGGCAATGTCATTGGAACGATGTATCTTAATATCAGTGGAACGATGTATCTTAATATCAGTGGAACGATGTATCTTAATATCAGTGGAACGATGTATCTTAATATCAGTGGAATGTTGTATGGCAATGTCATTGGAACGATGTATCTTAATATCAGTGGAACGATGTATCTTAATATCAGTGGAACGATGTATCTTAATATCAGTGGAACGATGTATCTTAATATCAGTGGAACGATGTATCTTAATATCAGTGGAACGATGTATCTTAATATCAGTGGAATGTTGTATGGCAATGTCATTGGAACGATGTATCTTAATATCAGTGGAACGATGTATCTTAATATCAGTGGAACGATGTATCTTAATATCAGTGGAACGTTGTATGGTAATATCAGTGGAACGATGTATCTTAATATCAGTGGAACGTTGTATGGTAATATCAGTGGAACGATGTATCTTAATATCAGTGGAACGTTGTATGGTAATATCAGTGGAACGATGTATCTTAATATCAGTGGAACGATGTATCTTAATATCAGTGGAACGATGTATCTTAATATCAGTGGAACGATGTATCGATCAGTGGAATGTTGTATGGCAATGTCATTGGAACGATGTATCTTAATATCAGTGGAACGATGTATCTTAATATCAGTGGAACGATGTATCTTAATATCAGTGGAATGTTGTATGGTAATATCAGTGGAACGATGTATCTTAATATCAGTGGAACGTTGTATAGTAATATCAGTGGAACGATGTATCTTAATGTCATTGGAACGATGTATCTTAATATCAGTGGAACGATGTATCTTAATATCAGTGGAACGTTGTATGGTAATATCAGTGGAACGATGTATCTTAATATCAGTGGAACGTTGTATGGTAATATCAGTGGAACGTTGTATGGTAATATCAGTGGAACGTTGTATCTTAATATCAGTGGAACGTTGTATGGTAATATCAGTGGAACATTGTATCTTAATATCAGTGGAATGTTGTATGATAATATTAGTGGAACGTTGTATCTTAATATCAGTGGAACGTTGTATGGTAAAATCAGTGGAATGTTGTATGATAATATCAGTGGAACGTTGTATCTTAATATCAGTGGAACGTTGTATCTTAATATCATTGGAACGTTGTATGGTAAAATCAGTGGAACGTTGTATGGTAAAATCAGTGGAATGTTGTATGATAATATCAGTGGAACGTTGTATGGTAATATCAGTGGAATGTTGTATGGTAATATCAGTGGAATGTTGTATGGTAATATCAGTGGAACGTTGTATCTTAATATCAGTGGAACGTTGTATGGTAATATCAGTGGAACGATGTATCTTAATATCAGTGGAACGTTGTATGGTAATATCAGTGGAACGATGTATCTTAATATCAGTGGAACGATGTATCTTAATATCAGTGGAACGATGTATCTTAATATCAGTGGAACGATGTATCTTAATATCAGTGGAATGTTGTATGGCAATGTCATTGGAACGATGTATCTTAATATCAGTGGAACGATGTATCTTAATATCAGTGGAACGATGTATCTTAATATCAGTGGAATGTTGTATGGTAATATCAGTGGAACGATGTATCTTAATATCAGTGGAACGTTGTATAGTAATATCAGTGGAACGATGTATCTTAATGTCATTGGAACGATGTATCTTAATATCAGTGGAACGATGTATCTTAATATCAGTGGAACGATGTATCTTAATATCAGTGGAACGTTGTATGGTAATATCAGTGGAACGATGTATCTTAATATCAGTGGAACGTTGTATGGTAATATCAGTGGAACGATGTATCTTAATATCAGTGGAACGTTGTATGGTAATATCAGTGGAACGATGTATCTTAATATCAGTGGAACGTTGTATGGTAATATCAGTGGAACGATGTATCTTAATATCAGTGGAACGATGTATCTTAATATCAGTGGAACGATGTATCTTAATATCAGTGGAACGATGTATCTTAATATCAGTGGAATGTTGTATGGCAATGTCATTGGAACGATGTATCTTAATATCAGTGGAACGATGTATCTTAATATCAGTGGAACGATGTATCTTAATATCAGTGGAACGATGTATCTTAATATCAGTGGAATGTTGTATGGCAATGTCATTGGAACGATGTATCTTAATATCAGTGGAACGATGTATCTTAATATCAGTGGAACGATGTATCTTAATATCAGTGGAACGATGTATCTTAATATCAGTGGAACGATGTATCTTAATATCAGTGGAACGATGTATCTTAATATCAGTGGAACGATGTATCTTAATGTCATTGGAACGATGTATCTTAATATCAGTGGAACGATGTATCTTAATATCAGTGGAACGATGTATCTTAATATCAGTGGAATGTTGTATGGCAATGTCATTGGAACGATGTATCTTAATATCAGTGGAACGATGTATCTTAATATCAGTGGAACGATGTATCTTAATATCAGTGGAACGTTGTATGGTAATATCAGTGGAACGATGTATCTTAATATCAGTGGAACGTTGTATGGTAATATCAGTGGAACGATGTATCTTAATATCAGTGGAACGTTGTATGGTAATATCAGTGGAACGATGCCGAGAGGAGTGGAACGATGTATCTTAATATCAGTGGAACGTTGTATGGTAATATCAGTGGAACGATGTATCTTAATATCAGTGGAACGTTGTATGGTAATATCAGTGGAACGTTGTATGGTAATATCAGTGGAACGTTGTATCTTAATATCAGTGGAACGTTGTATGGTAATATCAGTGGAACATTGTATCTTAATATCAGTGGAATGTTGTATGATAATATTAGTGGAACGTTGTATCTTAATATCAGTGGAACGTTGTATGGTAAAATCAGTGGAATATCAGTTGTATGATAATATCAGTGGAACGTTGTATCTAATATCAGTGGAACGTAATAAAATCAGTGGAACGTTGTGTATCTTAATATCAGTGGAACGTTGTATATCAGTGGAAACGTTGTATGGTAAAATCAGTGGAACGTTGTATGGTAAAATCAGTGGAATGTTGTATGATAATATCAGTGGAACGTTGTATGGTAATATCAGTGGAATGTTGTATGGTAATATCAGTGGAATGTTGTATGGTAATATCAGTGGAACGTTGTATGGTAATATCAGTGGAACATTGTATGGTAATATCAGTGGAACGTTGTATGGTAATATCGGTGGAAAGTTGTATGGTAATATCGGTGGAACGTTGTATGGTAAAATCAGTTGAACGTTGTATGGTAATATCAGTGGAACGTTGTATGGTAATATCAGTGGAACGTTGTATGGTAATATCAGTGGAACGTTGTATGGTAATATCGGTGGAACGTTGTATGGTAATATAGGTGTAACGTTGTATGCTAAAATCAGTGGAACGTTATAGGCAAAAATCAGTGGAAGGATATATGCTAAAATCAGTGGAACGTTATATGCTAAAATCAGTGGAACGTTATATGCTAAAATCAGTGGAACGTTATATGCTAAAATCAGTGGAACGTTATGCTAAAATCAGTGGAACGTTATATGCTAAAATCAGTGGAACGTTATATGCTAAAATCAGTGGAACGTTATATGCTAAAATCAGTGGAACGTTATAAAAATCAGTGGAACGTTATATGCTAAAATCAGTAGAACGTTGTATGCTAAAATCAGTGGGACGTTATATGCTAAAATCAGTGGAACGTTATATGCTAAAATCAGTGGAACGTTATATGCTAAAATCAGTGGAACGTTATATGCTAAAATCAGTAGAACGTTGTATGCTAAAATCAGTGGAAAGTTTTCTGCTAAAATCAGTGGAACGTTATATGCTAAAATCAGTAGAACGTTTTCTGCTAAAATCAGTGGAACGTTATATGCTAAAATCAGTAGAACGTTGTATGCTAAAATCAGTGGAACAGTATATGCTAAAATCAGTGGAACGTTATATGCTATTAAACCATGTTGGTGCTGTCTAACTGGATTATCTAACCTCTCCTTTCTAGCTGCAAGAGCGTGTGTGTGTGTGCTTTTGTGTGTGTGTGTGTGTGTGTGTGTGTGTGTGTGTGTGTGTGTGTGTGTGTGTGTGTGTGTGTGTGTGTGTGTGTGTGTGTGTGTGTGTGTGCGTGCGTGCGTGCGTGCGTGCGTGCGTGTGTGTGTGTGTGTGTGTGTCTTAGCTTCTTCTGAAATAGATCTCTTTGGATCTCAAAGACAGTGACTGGCCCCCCAAGGCGTAATCCTTATCACTGTCAGGGCAGGAGTGTGTGTGTGTGTCAAGGGGACCAGGAGGGTGTGTGTATGCTGAAGGCAGCAGCAGGGTGTGTCTGTATGTGTGTCGGGGAGGCCTGGGGGAAGACCCTTGAGGCTGTAGACAGACAGGAGGTTGATGGCTCTATGACCCTTCTACTCAGACAGGCTCCAGAAACTACAGTGTCTCAGACAGAGAAATATGATCCCTCGTTAAAGAGGAGAGGAGGTGGAGGAGAGGAAAGGGATAGGGGAGAGGAGAAGAGAGGAGAGGAGAGAAGAGAGGAGGTGGAGGTGGTGGAGGAGAGAAAAGGGATAGGGGAGAAGAGAGGAGAGGAGAGGAGAGGAGAGGAGAGGAGAGGAGAGGAGAGGAGAGGAGAGGAGAGGAGAGGAGAGGAGAGGAGAGGGAGGAGGGGAGAGGGATAGGGGAGAGGAGAAGAGAGGAGAGGAGAGGAGAGGAGGAGAGAAGAGAGGAGGGGAGGTGGAGGAGAGGAAAGGGATAAGGGAGAGGAGAAGAGAAGAGAGGAGAGGAGAGAAGAGAGGAGGTGGAGGAGGGGATAGAGGAGAGGAGAGGAGAGGTGGAGGAGAGGAAAGGGATATGGGGAGAGGAGAAGAGAGGAGAGGAGAGAAGAGAGGAGGGGAGGTGGATGAGAGGAAAGGGATAGGGGAGAGGAGAAGAGACGAGAGAAGAGAAGAGAGGAGGTGGAGGTGGAGGAGAGGAAAGGGATAGAGGAGAGGAGAAGAGAGGAGAGGAGAGTAGAGAGGAGGTGGAGGAGGTGGAGGAGAGGAAAGGGATAGGGGAGAGGAGAAGAGAGGAGGGGAGGATAGGAGAGTAATAGAGCAGAGGGATGGGGAGAAGAGGGATGGAGAGGAGAGGCATAGAGAGGAGGGGAGAAGAGAGGGGAAAAGGGGAGGAGAGGCATAGAATAGAGGAGAAGGAGAAGAGGAGGGGAGAGGATGCCAGGAGAGGCATAGAGAGGAGGGGAGAAGAGAGGGGAAAAGGGGAGGAGAGGCATAGAACAGAGGAGAAGGAGAAGAGGAGGGGAGAGGATGTGAGGAGAGGCATAGAGGAGAGGAGAAGAGAAGAGATGAGAGGAGAGGAGAGGACAGGAGAGGAGAGGAAAGGAGAGAGATGGAGAGGAGAGAGATGGAGAGGATAGGGTGGTGGAGGAGAGGAGAGGGATAGAGGAGAGGAGAGAGATGGAGAGGAGAGAGATGGAGAGGATAGGGTGGTGGAGGAGAGGAGAGGGATAGAGGAGAGGAGGGAAGGGAAGGGGGGTAGGGGAGAGGTAGGGGAGAGGAGAGTGGAAGAGAGAAGGATAGAGGAGAGAATAGGTATAGGTATAGACACACACACGTGTGTGTGCATGTGTGTGTGTATGTGTGTGTGTATAGCAAACTTTGTCTCCTTCCTAAAGTCATGTCACTACCATATGTCACTGCGGGCACACTTTTAATTTTTAAAATTAAACTTCTGTTTCAATGGCAGTCGTTGCAATTACACTGATTGAATTTGATTTTCAGGGGGAATTATTCGAAATGATTGAATTATTTTTTGATTGCTTGTCAGTTTGAAAGTTAAATGCTGAATGAATCCAATTCTTTGTTTCACTGAATTAAACAGTGTAGAGAGTCTAGCGACATGGTGGTAATACACAGCAAAGATAACACTGTAGAGAGTCAAGCGACATGGTGGTAATACACAGCAAAGATAACACTGTAGAGAGTCAAACTGACATGGTGGTAATACACAGCAAGGTAAACACTGTAGAGTGTCAAACTGACATGGTGGTAATACACAGCAAAGATAACACTGTAGAGAGTCAAACTGACATGGTGGTAATACACAGCAAGGTAAACACTGTAGAGTGTCAAACTGACATGGTGGTAATACACAGCAAAGATAACACTGTAGAGTGTCATGCTGACATGGTGGTAATACACAGCACAGATAACACTGTTGAGTGTCAAACTGACATGGTGGTAATACACAGCAAAGATAACACTGTAGAGTGTCATGCTGACTTGGTAGTAATACACCCCTCGGTAACTGAAATATGAACCTTGAATCTTCTCCTCGTTTAAAGCAGGTACATTTATTTTGAGTTTGTATGTTCTGTGAGGTCAGCTCTTAGCAGTGACATGACTCAGTATTGCTACATTAATATCACTAATGTGATTTTTACATTATGTTGACTATTTGTATGGTTATAGCAGCAGTCCAGTTATAGCAGCAGTCCAGGGTTGGGGAGTAACTGATTATGTCAGTTACATGTAATCTGATTACAAAAAAGCTGTATCTGTAACCCGTTACTTTACCACCAAAAATGTTTCAATCAGATTACAGATAATTCTGAAAATTAGATGAGTACTTCTAGGATTACTTTTAAAATCAGAAAGGATGTTTGTTAATTCCATTATGGCACTTTTCTGTTTTCTCAAAGACAATTTAGTTCCACCTGAGAGTCTGACCACAAGTCAGAGACCACTATGATGACACACCAAATGCATTTGATGGATCATTTTTGTCTTCTTCTAATGCCTTTTAAGAGGAAAGTAATCCAAAAGTAACTGAAAATAATCTGATTACATTACTGAGTTAGTGTAATCCAAAAGTTAGGTTAAGGATGAACATTTTGGACAGGTAACTAGTAACTGTAACAGATTACATTTAGAAATCTGACTGCTGTTATGGGTTAAATCCTTTTAGAGACTTTATTGGCCGTGTGTGTGTGTGTGTGTGTGTGTCAACACACGCACCTCTGTGGTTGTGTGTGTGGTCATGCTGTGCCATGGCAATGGGCCATAAATTATATATTATCTCCACTCTGGCACATTTAGCGCTTGGTTTCACCCTGATTACTCATCCAGCTCCAGCTCTCTGTCCACTATGACACACACACACACACACACACACACACACACACACACACACACACACACACACACACACACACACACACACACACACACACACACACACACACACACACACACACACACACACACACACACACACACACACACACACACACACACACACACACACACACACACACACACACACACACACACACACACACACACACACACGGACCATGATGTAATCACTTAGAACATCCTCTTGACCTGGAAAAGGTTTCTGGCCAGTATGTGTATAGGATGCTAGAGTCAGTTAGGGAGGGATGGAAGGAGAGAAGGAGGGATGGAAAAAGAGAGGGAAGGAAGGAAGGAAGGGTAGAAGGAGAAATTGGGGATGAAGAGGGAAAGATGCAAGGAGAAAGGGAGGGATAAAGAGAGGGAGAGAGAAGGTCCAGACATATCAGGGTGACTTCTCTACTTCTACTGAAGTGAGAGATAAGAACACGCCCCCAGCCCTCTCCCTTCCACTCTAGCCCTGACGCCGAGGTAGAGGATTCTCTCTCTCTCTCTCTCTCTCTCTCTCTCTCTCTCTCTCTCTCTCTCTCTCTCTCTCTCTCTCTCTCTCTCTCTCTCTCTCTCTCTCTCTCTCTCTCTCCCCTCCCCCTTTCCTGTCCTCTTATCTGACACTGGTACTACAATAAGGTTCTAATGTTATGATATATAGTACTATAATACGGTTCTAATGTTATGATATATAGTACACATTGTAGGATTCTTTATGAATTTATTTGCAAATTATGGTGGAAATAAGTATTTGGTCACCTACAAACAAGCAACATTTCTGGCTCTCACAGACCTGTAACTTCTTCTTTAAGAGGCTCCTCTGCCCTCCACTCGTTACATGTATTAATGGCACCTGTTTGAACTTATCAGTATAAAAGACACCTGTCCTCAACCTCAAACAGTCACACTCCAAACTCCACTATGGCCAAGACCAAAGAGCTGTCAAAGGACACCAGAAACAAAATTGTAGACCTGCACCAGGCTGGGAAGACTGAATCTGCAATAGGTAAGCAGCTTGGTTTGAAGAAATCAACTGTGGGAGAAATTATTAGGAAAGACATACAAGACCACTGATAATCTCCCTCGATCTGGGGCTCCACGCAAGATCTCAACCCGTGGGGTCAAAATGATCACAAGAACGGTGAGCAAAAATCCCAGAACCACACGGGGGGACCTAGTGAATGACCTGCAGAGAGCTGGGACCAAAATGACACCAAAATATAACTTTTTGGTAAAAACTCAACTTGTTGTGTTTGGAGGACAAATAATGCTGAGTTGCATCCAAAGAACACCATACCTACTGTGAAGCATGGGGGTGGAAACATCATGCTTTGGGGCTGTTTTCTGCAAAGGGACCAGGACGACTGATCCGTGTAAAGGAAAGAATGAATGGGGCCATGTATCGTGAGATTTTGAGTGAAAACCTCCTTCCATCAGCAAGGGCATTGAAGATGAAACATGGCTGGGTCTTTCAGCATGACAATGATCCCAAACACACCGCCCGGGCAATGAAGGAGTGGCTTCGTAAGAAGCATTTCAAGGTCCTGGAGTGGCCTAGCCAGTCTCCAGATCTCAACCCCATAGAACATTTTTGGAGGGAGTTGAAAGTCCATGTTGCCCAGCAACAGCCCCAAAACATCACTGCTCTAGAGGAGATCTGCATGGAGGAATGGGCCAAAATACCAGCAACAGTGTGTGAAAACCTTGTGAAGACTTACAGAAAACGTTGGACCTCTGTCATTGCCAACAAAGGGTATATAACAAAGTATTGAGAGAAACTTATGTTATTGACCAAATACTTATTTTCCACCATAATTTGCAAATAAATTCATTAAAAATCCTACAATGTGATTTTCTGGATTTTTTTTCTCATTTTGTCTGTCGTAGTTTAAGTGTACCTATGATGAAAATTACAGGCCTCTCAATTGGTGGCTGACTAAATACTTGTTTTGCCCCACGGTATAGTACTATAATAAGGTTATAATGTTATGATATATAGTGCTATAATAAGGTTATAATGTTATGATATATAGCGCTATAATAAGGTTATAATGTTATGATATATAGTGCTATAATAAGGTTATAATGGTATGATATATAGTGCTATAATAAGGTTATAATGTTATTGTTACGAATAACTATGAGTGGTGGATGGAATCAGGCGCAGAGAGCAGGGTTCTGTCGTTTATCAAATTTATTACACCGGTGCAACCGAAAATGATCACGCCAACACACAGGGCATATAAAAAGTTGCCAGTCCAAAACAACAGGACAAAATAGACCAGAGAATAAAGATACGAAAACAAATCACACCATCAAACACAGAGTAACAAAAAACAAGCCCGCACAAAATACCAGCGGGCCTAGTGCCCTTAAATACCCTAAAAACAAACCCTAATACAAAACAGGTGTACCCAATTAACCACTAACCAACACAAAAAGGAAAAGGAATCGATGGCAGCTAATAGGCCGGTGACGACGACCGCTGAGCCCCGATCGAACAGGAAGAGGCACCCTCTTCAGCGAGGTTCGTGACAGTACACCCCCCTGACGCGCGGCTCCCGCAGCGCGCCGACTCAGGCCTCGAGGACGACCCGGAGGACGAGGCGCGGGGCGATCTGGGTGGAGGCGGTGGAAATCCCTCAAGAGGGAAGGATCTAAAATGTCCCTCCCCGATACCCAGCACCTCTCCTCCGGACCGTACCCCTCCCAGTCCACGAGGTACTGCAGACCCCTCACCCGGCGTCTCGAGTCCAGAATAGCTCGTACTGTGTACGCCGGGGACCCCTCGATGTCCAGAGGGGGTGGAGGGACCTCCGGTACCTCATTGTCTTGTAGGGGACCAGCTACCACCGGCCTGAGGAGAGACACATGAAACGAGGGGTTAATGCGATAATAAGAGGGAAGTTGCAATCTATAACACACCTCGTTTATCCTCCTCAGGACTTTAAATGGCCCCACACACTGCGGCCCCAGGGCAGGGCGGAGGAGCAGGTTTCGGGTCGAGAGCCAGACCCTGTCCCCTGGTGACAACACCGGGGCCTCACTGCCGTGGCGGTCAGCGTCTCTCTTCTGCCGTTCACTGGCCTTCCTGAGAGAATCCTGGACTGCCCGCCAGGTCTCTCTAGAGCGCTGTACCCACTCCTCCACCGCAGGAGCCTCGGTCTGACTCTGATGCCACGGAGCCAGGACCGGCTGGTAGCCCAGTACGCATTCGAATGGCGACATATTAGTGGACGAATGCCGAAGAGAGTTCTGGGCCAATTCTGCCCACGGGACGTACCTCGCCCATTCTCCTGGCCGGTCCTGGCAATACGACCTCAGAAACCTCCCCACTTCCTGGTTTACTCTCTCCACCTGCCCATTACTTTCGGGGTGATAACCAGAGGTAAGGCTGACCGAGATCCCCAGACGCTCCATAAACGCCTTCCAAACCTGGGACGTGAACTGGGGACCCCGATCGGAGACTATATCCTCTGGAACCCCATAGTGCCGGAAGACGTGGGTAAATAGAGCCTCTGCAGTCTGTAGGGCCGTAGGAAGACCAGGCAATGGGAGGAGATGGCAGGACTTAGAGAACCGATCCACAACGACCAGAACGGTAGTGTTCCCCTGAGATGGGGGAAGATCAGTAAGGAAATCTTCCGAGAGATGGGACCTTGGCCGTTGTGTAACCGGGAGGGGCTGTAACTTCCCTCTAGGAAGGTAGCCTTACTCTGGGCGCATACCGAACAGGAGGAGACATAGAGCCTCACATCCCTAGCTAAAGTGGGCCACCAGTATTTCCCCCTAAGACCCCGCACTGTCCTAACAATCCCCGGATGACCCGCAGACGGTAGTGTGTGAGCCCACCGAATCAATTTATCACGGACACCAAGCGGTACGTAACTTCGACCAGTTGGACACTGTATAGGCGCAGGTTCAACCCTCAACACCCGCTCGATGTCCGCGTCCACCTCCCATACCACTGGGGCCACCAGCCGAGAGGCTGGAAGGATGGGAGTGGGTTCGATGTGCCGGTCCTCGGTGTCATAGAGACGGGACAGCGCATTGGCCTTAGTGTTGAGGGAACCTGGTCTGTAAGAGATCGTAAATCTAAAACGTGTAAAGAACATGGCCCACCTAGCCTGACGTGGATTCAGTCTCCTCGCTTCTCGAATATACTCCAGATTACGGTAGTCAGTCCAGATGAGAAAAGGGTGTTTAGCCCCCTCTAGCCAGTGTCTCCACACCTTCAGGGCCTTTACCATAGCTAGTAACTCCCGATCCCCCACATCATAGTTCCGCTCCGCCGGACCCAGCTTCTTAGAAAAGAAAGCGCAGGGACGGAGCTTCGGTGGCGTGCCCGAGCGCTGAGACAGCACGGCTCCAACCCCAGCCTCGGATGCATCCACCTCCACTATGAATGCTAACGAAGGGTCCGGATGCGCCAACACGGGAGCTCCGGTGAACAGTACCTTCAACTGGTTGAAGGCTCCATCAGCCTCTGCTGACCACCGCAGACGCACCGGTCCCCCCTTCAACAGTGAGGTAATGGGCGCCGCTACTTGACCAAAACCCCGGATAAACCTCCGGTAGTAATTGGCAAACCCTAAAAACCGCTGCACCTCCATTACCGTGGTTGGAGTCGGCCAATTACGCACGGCGTTAACGCGGTCACACTCCATCATCATCACCGTGCTGGATATGTGATTACCCAGGAAGGAAATGGCTGGTTTGGAGAACACACATTTCTCAGCCTTGACGTATAGGTCATGCTCCAGCAGTCGCGCATGAACCCTGCGCACCAAGGAAACATGCGCGGCGCGTGTGGTAGAATAAATCAAGATGTCATCAATATAGACTACCACACCCTGCCCGTGCAAGTCCCTAAGAATCTCATCTACAAAGGATTGGAAGACGGCTGGACCATTCTTCAACCCATACGGCATGACGAGGTACTCACAGTGGCCTGATGTGGTACTAAACGCTGTTTTCCACTCGTCTCCTCCCCGAATACGCACCAGATTATACGCGCTCCTGAGGTCCAGTTTTGTGAAGAAACACGCTCCATGGAACGATTCCACCGCCGTAGCAATGAGAGGTAGCGAATAACTAAAACCCACGGTGATCGAATTGAGACCTCGATAATCAATGCACGGACGCAGACCTCCCTCCTTTTTCCTCACAAAAAAGAAACTCGAGGAGACGGGTGACATGGAGGGCCGAATGTACCCCTGTCTCAGAGCTTCCGTGACATATGTCTCCATAGCCAACGTCTCCTCCTGTGACAGTGGGTACACATGACTCTGGGGAAGTGCAGCGTTCTCCTGGAGGTTTATCACGCAATCCCACCGTCGATGAGGTGGTAATTTGGTCGCTTCCTTCTTACTAAAAGCGATAGCCAGATCGGCATATTCTGGGGGAATGTGCACGGTGGAAACCTGGTCTGGACTCTCCACCGTCGTGGCACGAAGGAAACTCCTATACACCTCTCTGAACACTCATCTGACCACCCCTCAAGAGCCCCCTGTTTCCATGAAATAACGGGATTGTGAATAGCCAGCCAGGGAACCCCCAACACCACCGGGAACCCAGGTGAATCAATAAGGTAGAAACTAATCCTCTCCCTATGATTCCCCTGCGTTACCATGTCCAGCGGAATCGTGGCCTCCCTGACCAGCCCTGACTCTAACGGTCGGCTATCTAAGGAGTGCACGGGGACAGGTGGGTCTATCTGCACTAACAGAATACCCAATTTACGGGCGAGTCCACGATCCATAAAACTCCCAGCTGCGCCTGAATCAACTAGCGCCTTATGATGAAGAGAGGGGAAAAACGCAGGGAAAAAAATTAACAAAAACATGTGACCAACAGGGAGCTCTGGGTGAGTTTGGTGCTTACTCACCTGGGGTGGCCGAGGAGTGTTCCGCCGACCATCTCCACTCCCAGAGGGACTCCTCCAACACTGGTCCGAAGTGTGTCCTCTCCGTCCACAATAGGAGCAGGAGGAGCCCCCTCTGGTCCCCCTAGATGCAGCTCCTCCCAACTCCATCGGAGTGGGAGTGGGAGAGCTGGAAGGTGGAATTAACAGGACCCCTTCTGAACGCCCGCGGGCAGCTAGCAGGTTGTTGTCACGCCTTGGTCATTGTATTTTGTGTTTTTTTGCTATATGTGTGGGTAGGCCAGGGTGTGACATGGGTTTATATGTTGTATTCGTATTGGGGTTTGTATATTTTGGGATTGCGGCTGATTAGGGGTGTGTCTAGTTAGGCTTGGCTGCCTGGGGCGATTCTCAATCAGAGTCAGGTGCTTGTCGTTGTCTCTGATTGAGAACCGTATTTAGACAGCCTGACTTTCGCGTTGTAATTTGTGGGTGTTTGTTCCTGTCTCTGTGTAGTGTTCACCAGATAGGCTGTAATAGGTTTCACGTTCCGTTTGTTGTTTTTGTATTTATTCAGTTATTTCATGTACCGCGATTTATTTAATTAGTCATGAGTAACCTACACGCTGCATGTCGGTTTGACTCTCTTCATTCAACAGACGAACGACGTTACAGAAACACCCACCACTCACAGACCGAGCAGCGTGTGAACTGGCAGGAATTAAAGGACAACGTTATAGACAGCATAAGCATGGATTATACGACGTGGGAAGAAATCGACAGGTGGGCGGCCGACCCAGAGAGAGTGCAGGCGCCCACCTGGGATTCCCTACAGCAATGCGAAGAGGGCTATAGACGTATGGAGTCAAAAAGGAAAGCACAGCTATACAGGGCGAAAACCGAAAGTAACGGGGGAAAGCTCAGAGAGAGAGTGGCTGAGTCAGGAGTCAGACCTGAGCCTACTCTCCCTGTTAATTGTGAGGAGCAGCAATATGAGGACTTCTGGTCATGGGAGGAGGAATTAGACGGAAAAGGACCCTGGGCGCAGCCGGGAGAATATCGCCGTCCCAAGGAGGAAATAGAAGCAGCTAAAGCGGAGAGGCGCAGGTATGAGGAGGCAGCACGGCGACGCGGTTGGAAACCGGAAAGTCACCCCCAAAATTTTTTGGGGGGGCTTAGGGAGAGTATGGCTGAGTCAGGAGATAGACCTGAGCCAACTCTCCTTGTTCATCGTGAGGAGCCAAGGAGGAGACCAGAACCAGAGCCAGTGTTAGAGGTGAGCGAAGCAGAGACTGTGAAGGAGTTAATGGGGAAAGTGGAGTGGAGAGTAATGAGGGAGTTGCTAGCTTGGTGCTATAGATATAATATTCGTCCGACGGATCGTGTCGGGGATTTGATAGCACCTGAGTTAGCGCTCTATACTCAACCTGAGGTGCGTGTTAGTCAGCTGGTGAAGTTGGTGCCAGCCTCACGCACCAGGTCTCCTGTGCACATCCCTAGCCTTGCACGTCCTGTGCCTACACTGCTCTCAAGATCTCCAGTACGCCTTCACGGTCTAGCCCATCCTGTGCCACCTCCACACACCAGTCCTCCGGTATCAGCTCCCCGCACCAGGCTTCCTGTGCGTGTCCTCGATCCAGTACCACCAGTTCCAGCACCACGCACCAGGCCTCCAGTGCGCCTCGCCTGTCCAACGCAGCCAACGCTTTTCTCCTCTCCTGCGCTTTTGGAGTCTCCCGCCTGTTTAGCACAGCCAGAGCCTTTCTCCTCTCCTGTGCTGCCGGAGTCTCCAGTCTGCCCAGCGCCGCCATTGCTCCCAGTCGGCCCAGCGCGGCCAGTGCTCCCAGTCGGCCCAGCGAGGCCAGTGCTCCCAGTCTGCCCAGCTCCGCCAGTGCTCCCAGTCTGCCCAGCGCGGCCAGTGCTCCCAGTCTGCCCAGCTCCGCCAGTGCTCCCAGTCTGCCCAGCTCCGCCAGTGCTCCCAGTCTGCCCAGCTCCGCCAGTGCTCCCAGTCTGCCCAGCGCCGCCAGTGCTTCCAGTCTGTCCAGCGCCGCCAGTCTGCCCAGGGCCGCCAGTCTGCCAGGATCCGCCAGAAGTGCCAGTCTGCCAGGATCCGCCAGAAGTGCCAGTCTGCCAAGATCCGCCAGATCGGCCAGACAACCTGAATCATCCAGTTCCACCAGCCAGCCAGTATTTACCGGAGCCTACTACCTGCCTGAGCTTCCTCTCAGTACTGGGCTTCCTCTCAGTACCGGGCTTCCCCTCAGTACCGGGCTTCCCCTCAGTACCGGGCTTCCCCTCAGTACCGGGCTTCCCCTCTGTACCGGGCTTCCCCTCAGTATCAGGCTGCTTCTGTCCTGAGCTGCCCCTCTGTCCCGAGCTGCCCCTCTGTCCCGAGCTGCCCCTCTGTCCCGAGCTGCCCCTCTGTCCCGAGCTGCCCCGCTGTCCCGGGCTGCCCCTCTGTCCCGAGCTGCCCCTCTGTCCTGAGATGCCCCTCTGTCCTGAGCTGCCCCTCTGTCCCGAGCTGCCCCTCGGTCCCGAGCTGCCCCTCAGTTATGTGGGGATCAGGGTGAGGACTATTAGGCCATGGTCGGCGGAGAAGGTGGATTATCCCAGGACGCGAAGGGGAGGAACTAGGACATTTATGGAGTGGGGTCCACGTCCCGAGCCAGAACCGCCACCATGAACAGACGCCCACCCGGACCCTCCCTATGCTCTTGAGGTGCGTCTGGGAGTCCGCACCTTAGGGGGGTGGTTCTGTCACGCCTTGGTCATTGTATTTTGTGTTTTTTGCTATATGTGTGGGTAGGCCAGGGTGTGACATGGGTTTATATGTTGTATTCGTATTGGGGTTTGTATATTTTGGGATTGTGGCTGATTAGGGGTGTGTCTAGTTAGGCTTGGCTGCCTGGGGCGATTCTCAATCAGAGTCAGGTGCTTGTCGTTGTCTCTGATTGAGAACCGTATTTAGACAGCCTGACTTTCGCGTTGTAATTTGTGGGTGTTTGTTACTGTCGCTGTATAGTGTTCACCAGATAGGCTGTAATAGGTTTCACGTTCCGTTTGTTGTTTTTGTATTTATTCAGTTATTTCATGTACCGCGATTTATTTCATTAAAGTCATGAGTAACCTACACGCTGCATGTCGGTCTGATTTTCTTCATTCAACAGACGAATGACGTTACAGTTGTCCAATCGAATAGACTATAAGTTCATCCAGGGAGAGAGTTGTGTCTCTGCAAGCTAGCTCCCACGGACGTCCTCCCGGAGACTAGACCGGTAATGGTCCATCAGGGCCCTGTCATTCCACCCAGAGCCAGCAGCTAGGGTCCTAAACTCCAACGCGAAGTCCTGCGCGCTCCTCATCTCCTGTCTGAGGTGGAACAGTCGCTCACCCGACGATTTACCCTCTGGTGGATGATCGAACACAGCTCGGAAACGGCGGGTGAACTCCAGGTAGTTGTCCCGAGCCGAGTCTGGACTGTTCCAGACCGCGTTAGCCCAGTCCAGGGCCTTGCCCGTTAAACAGGAGACGAGAAGGCTCACACTCTCCTCACCGACCCAGAGGACGACGTAGGTGGAGTAGGTGGTGTAGGTGGTGTCGGCAGTGGGAGAGCTGAGATAGACGTCGGTAGACCACTCCTCTCCCATCGTTTCATCCTCTCCATCATCTGATCCATCGCCGTACCAATCCGATGGAGGACAGCTGTGTGGTGATGGACGTGCTCCTCCATAGTGGGGAGAGGGGTGGTCGCTGCTCCTGCTGACTCTATTTCTTCTGACACCATTTCTTCGGTGCGGGCTTCTGTTACGAATAACTATGAGTGGTGGATGGAATCAGGAGCAGAGAGCAGGGTCTTTTATCAAATTTATTACACCGGTGCAACCGAAAATGATCACGCCAACACACAGGGCATATAAAAAGTTGCCAGACAAAATAGACCAGAGAATAAAGATACGAAAACAAATCACACCATCAAACACAGAGTAACAAAAAACAAGCCCGCACAAAATACCCAGTGGGCCTAGTGCCCTTAAATACTCTACAAACAAACCCTAATACAAAACAGGTGTCCCCAATTAACCACTAACCAACACAAATGGAAAAGGAATCGATGGCAGCTAATAGGCCGGTGACGACGACCGCCGAGCCCCGCCCGAACAGGAAGAGGCACCCTCTTCAGCGAGGTTCGTGACAGTTATGATATATAGTGCTATAATAAGGTTCTAATGTTATGATATATAGTGATATAATAAGGTTATGATATATAGTGCTATAATAAGGTTATAATGGTATGATATATAGTGCTATAATAAGGTTATAATGCTATGATATATAGTGCTATAATAAGGTTATAATGTTATGACATATAGTGCTATAATAAGGATATAATAAGGTTATAATGCTATGATATATAGTGCTATAATAAGGTTATAATGTTATGATATATAGTGCTATAATAAGGTTATAATGTTATGATATATAGTGCTATAATAAGGTTATAATGTTATGATATATAGTGCTATAATAAGGTTATAAGGTTATGATATATAGTGCTATAATAAGGTTATAATGTTATGATATATAGTGCTATAATAAGGTTATAACGTTATGATATATAGTGCTATAATAAGGTTATAATGTTATGATATATAGTGCTATAATAAGGTTATAAGGTTATGATATATAGTGCTATAATAAGGTTATAATGTTATGATATATAGTGCTATAATAAGGATATAATGTTATGATATATAGTGCTATAATAAGGTTATAACGTTATGATATATAGTGCTATAATAAGGTTATAATGTTATGATATATAGTGCTATAATAAGGTTATAATGTTATGATATATAGTGCTATAATAAGGTTATAACGTTATGATATATAGTGCTATAATAAGGTTATAATGCTATGATTTATAGTGCTATAATAAGGTTATAATGTTATGATATATAGTGCTATAATAAGGATATAGTAAGGTTATGATATATAGTGCTATAATAAGGTTATAACGTTATGATATATAGTGCTAGAATAAGGTTATAATGTTATGATATATAGTGCTATAATAAGGTTATAATGTTATGATATATAGTGCTATAATAAGGATATAATGTTATGATATATAGTGCTATAAGAAGGTTATAACGTTATGATATATAGTGCTATAATAAGGTTATAATGTTATGATATATAGTGCTATAATAAGGTTATAATGTTATGATATATAGTGCTATAATAAGGTTATAATGTTATGATATATAGAGCTATAATAAGGTTATAATGTTATGATATATAGTGCTATTATAAGGTTATAATGTTATGATATATAGTGCTATAATAAGGTTATAACGTTATGATATATAGTGCTATAATAAGGTTATAACGTTATGATATATAGTGCTATAATAAGGTTATAATGGTATGATATATAGTGCCGTAATAAGGTTATAATGGTATGATATATGATACTAACTCAGCGTCCTATCCCTGCCCCTCTCCCTCTCTGGCCCATGGCCTGTCTAGAGTTACTAATGCTGTGGAGGGGAAACACATCACACCAGGTCAACAGGCGTTGTCCCAAATGGCACCCTATTCCCTACATAGAGTACTACATTCGACCAGAGCCCTATGGGCCCTGTATGGTCAAAAGTAGTGCACTAACAAGGAAATAGGGTGCCATTTGGGATGTTGCTATGTTTATCAGACAGGGTTTTATATTGTGGAGTGACAGCAGACATGATACGGCTCAGAGAGAGACCAGTGGAACTTCTACAAATGTCAGCTCTCTGTAGTCCGCTAATATTCTAGTTTTTAAAGGGGTTTGTGTTTTCTAGTTTTTGTAGTTTCTAAAGTAGACTCTAACTGTGTAGTTTTTTATGTGACTCTGTGGTTGGATTCAGCATAGAACACATCCCAACACCTACACTGAAAAAAAGGAAGGTTCTTAAATGGTTCTTCCCCAGCTCTTAAAGTGTAGGCTGAATAATGTAGGATGTGTAACTGTGATGTGCCAGACGTGTTTATACTGGGTCTTTTACACCTATGTGTGTGTGTCTCTGTCTGTGTGTGTGTGTGTGTATTTTACACCTGTGTGTGTGTGTGTGTGTGTGTATTTTACACCTGTGTGTGTGTGTGTGTGTGTGTGTGTGTGTGTGAGTGTCTGTCTCACATACACACCTCACCCCCACGGTGAGAACACACACCTCCACTAGACTGCCAGACTGAGTGGGCTGAATCACCTGTCTAACCACCATTACTATTCATGAGTTGCACGTCTGGTCACAATGCTGTTTGGAATGTTCTCTTGAGGACTGACGCCTGACTGAAGGTTCTACTCAATATATTCTCAGTGATGAAGATTTATTCCAAAGTGCATTACAGTGGCTTGGAAACACCATGACATTTCAAAAGGAGGCAAATAATTAGTTAGAAAACCTTTTGTTATCATTGTGATGTCGCCAGATTGACCCTAAATGCAGTATAACTTTAGTTAGCTAACTAACATTGAGGGGACTGCACCAAATTTTTATAGCATTGCTAGCTATTCTTGACAAACTTTGCTAGCTAATTGCAACACTGCCATCACTCTGAAGTAAATTTCACGACATCATAATGATGCCAAGATCTGTAGAGATCTGTAGAGATCTGCCTGAGGAGGAGAATAGATCAGTGTGTCAGCTCTGTAGAGATCCGCCTGAGGAGGAGAATAGATCAGTGTGTCAGCTCTGTAGAGATCTGCCTGAGGAGGAGAATAGATCAGTGTGTCAGCTCTGTAGAGATCTGCCTGAGGAGGAGAATAGATCAGTGTGTCAGCTCTGTAGAGATCTGCCTGAGGAGAAGAATAGATCAGTGTGTCAGCTCTGTAGAGATCTGCCTGAGGAGAAGAATAGATCAGTGTGTCAGCTCTGTAGAGATCTGCCTGAGGAGGAGAATAGATCAGTGTGTCAGTGCTGTAGAGATCTGCCTGAGGAGAAGAATAGATCAGTGTGTCAGCTCTGTAGAGATCTGCCTGAGGAGGAGAATAGATCAGTGTGTCAGTGCTGTAGAGATCTGCCTGAGGAGGAGAATAGATCAGTGTGTCAGTGCTGTAGAGATCTGCCTGAGGAGGAGAATAGATCAGTGTGTCAGCTCTGTAGAGATCTGCCTGAGGAGGAGAATAGATCAGTGTGTCAGTGCTGTAGAGATCTGCCTGAGGAGGAGAATAGATCAGTGTGTCAGCTCTGTAGAGATCTGCCTGAGGAGAAGAATAGATCAGTGTCAGCTCTGTAGAGATCTGCCTGAGGAGGAGAATAGATCAGTGTGTCAGCTCTGTAGAGATCTGCCTGAGGAGAAGAATAGACCAGTGTCAGCTCTGTAGAGATCTGCCTGAGGAGAAGAATAGATCAGTGTCAGCTCTGTAGAGATCTGCCTGAGGAGGAGAATAGATCAGTGTGTCAGCTCTGTAGAGATCTGCCTGAGGAGGAGAATAGATCAGTGTGTCAGCTCTGTAGAGATCTGCCTGAGGAGGAGAATAGATCAGTGTGTCAGCTCTGTAGAGATCTGCCTGAGGAGAAGAATATATCAGTGTGTCAGCTCTGTAGAGATCTGCCTGAGGAGAAGAATAGATCAGTGTGTCAGCTCTGTAGAGATCTGCCTGAGGAGAAGAATAGATCAGTGTGTCAGCTCTGTAGAGATCTGCCTGAGGAGGAGAATAGATCAGTGTGTCAGTGCTGTAGAGATCTGCCTGAGGAGGAGAATAGATCAGTGTGTCAGTGCTGTAGAGATCTGCCTGAGGAGGAGAATAGATCAGTGTGTCAGCTCTGTAGAGATCTGCCTGAGGAGAAGAATAGATCAGTGTGTCAGCTCTGTAGAGATCTGCCTGAGGAGGAGAATAGATCAGTGTCAGCTCTGTAGAGATCTGCCTGAGGAGGAGAATAGATCAGTGTGTCAGTGCTGTAGAGATCTGCCTGAGGAGAAGAATAGATCAGTGTGTCAGCTCTGTAGAGATCTGCCTGAGGAGAAGAATAGATCAGTGTGTCAGCTCTGTAGAGATCTGCCTGAGGAGAAGAATAGATCAGTGTGTCAGCTCTGTAGAGATCTGCCGGAGGAGAAGAATAGATCAGTGTGTCAGCTCTGTAGAGATCTGCCTGAGGAGAATAATAGATCAGTGTCAGCTCTGTAGAGATCTGCCTGAGGAGAAGAATAGATCAGTGTGTCAGCTCTGTAGAGATCTGCCTGAGGAGAAGAATAGATCAGTGTGTCAGCTCTGTAGAGATCTGCCTGAGGAGGAGAATAGATCAGTGTGTCAGCTCTGTAGAGATCTGCCTGAGGAGGAGAATAGATCAGTGTCAGCTCTGTAGAGATCTGCCTGAGGAGGAGAATAGATCAGTGTGTCAGTGCTGTAGAGATCTGCCTGAGGAGAAGAATAGATCAGTGTGTCAGCTCTGTAGAGATCTGCCTGAGGAGAAGAATAGATCAGTGTGTCAGCTCTGTAGAGATCTGCCTGAGGAGAAGAATAGATCAGTGTGTCAGCTCTGTAGAGATCTGCCGGAGGAGAAGAATAGATCAGTGTGTCAACTCTGTAGAGATCTGCCTGAGGAGAATAATAGATCAGTGTCAGCTCTGTAGAGATCTGCCTGAGGAGAAGAATAGATCAGTGTGTCAGCTCTGTAGAGATCTGCCTGAGGAGAAGAATAGATCAGTGTGTCAGCTCTGTAGAGATCTGCCTGAGGAGGAGAATAGATCAGTGTGTCAGCTCTGTAGAGATCTGCCTGAGGAGGAGAATAGATCAGTGTGTCAGCTCTGTAGAGATCTGCCTGAGGAGAAGAATAGATCAGTGTGTCAGCTCTGTAGAGATCTGCCTGAGGAGAAGAATAGATCAGTGTGTCAGCTCTGTAGAGATCTGCCTGAGGAGAAGAATAGATCAGTGTCAGCTCTGTAGAGATCTGCCTGAGGAGGAGAATAGATCAGTGTGTCAGCTCTGTAGAGATCTGCCTGAGGAGAAGAATAGAGCTCAGTGTGAGGAGAAGAATAGATCAGCTCTGTAGAGATCTGCCTGAGGAGAAGAATAGATCAGTGTCAGCTCTGTAGAGATCTGCCTGAGGAGGAGAATAGATCAGTGTGTCAGCTCTGTAGAGATCTGCCTGAGGAGGAGAATAGATCAGTGTGTCAGCTCTGTAGAGATCTGCCTGAGGAGGAGAATAGATCAGTGTGTCAGCTCTGTAGAGATCTGCCTGAGGAGAAGAATAGATCAGTGTGTCAGCTCTGTAGAGATCTGCCTAGAGATCTGCCTGAGATCTGCCTGAGGAGAAGAATAGATCAGTGTGTCAGCTCTGTAGAGATCTGCCTGAGGAGAAGAATAGATCAGTGTGTCAGCTCTGTAGAGATCTGCCTGAGGAGAAGAATAGATCAGTGTGTCAGCTGAGATCTGCCTGAGGAGGAGAATAGATCAGTGTGTCAGCTCTGTAGAGATCTGCCTGAGGAGGAGAATAGATCAGTGTGTCAGCTCTGTCTGCCTGAGAGATCTGCCAGCTCTGAGAGATCTGCCTGAGAGAAGAATAGATCAGTGTGTCAGCTCTGTAGAGATCTGCCTGAGGAGAAGAATAGATCAGTGTGTCAGCTCTGTAGAGATCTGCCTGAGGAGAAGAATAGATCAGTGTGTCAGCTCTGTAGAGATCTGCCTGAGGAGAAGAATAGATCAGTGTCAGTCAGCTCTGTAGAGATCTGCCTGAGGAGAAGAATAGATCAGTGTGTCAGCTCTGTAGAGATCTGCCTGAGGAGAAGAATCTCTGTAGAGATCTGCCTGAGGAGAAGAATAGATCAGTGTGTCAGCTCTGTAGAGATCTGCCTGAGGAGAAGAATAGATCAGTGTGTCAGCTCTGTAGAGATCTGCCTGAGGAGGAGAATAGATCAGTGTGTCAGCTCTGTAGAGATCTGCCTGAGGAGGAGAATAGATCAGTGTGTCAGCTCTGTAGAGATCTGCCTGAGGAGAAGAATAGATCAGTGTGTCAGCTCTGTCTGCCTGAGGAGAGATCTGCCTGAGGAGAAGAATAGATCAGTGTCAGCTCTGTAGAGATCTGCCTGAGGAGGAGAATAGATCAGTGTGTCAGCTCTGTAGAGATCTGCCTGAGGAGAAGAATAGATCAGTGTGTCAGCTCTGTAGAGATCTGCCTGAGGAGGAGAATAGATCAGTGTCAGCTCTGTAGAGATCTGCCTGAGGAGGAGAATAGATCAGTGTGTCAGCTCTGTAGAGATCTGCCTGAGGAGAAGAATAGATCAGTGTGTCAGTGCTGTAGAGATCTGTAGAGATCTGTAGAGATCTGCCTGAGGAGGAGAATAGATCAGTGTCAGCTCTGTAGAGATCTGCCTGAGGAGGAGAATAGATCAGTGTGTCAGTGCTGTAGATATCTGCCTGAGGAGAAGAATAGATATCTGCCTGAGGAGAAGAATAGATCAGTGTCAGCTCTGTATAGATCTGCCTGAGGAGAAGAATAGATCAGTGTCAGCTCTGTAGAGATCTGCCTGAGGAGGAGAATAGATCAGTGTGTCAGCTCTGTAGAGATCTGCCTGAGGAGGAGAATAGATCAGTGTGTCAGCTCTGTAGAGATCTGCCTGAGGAGGAGAATAGATCAGTGTGTCAGCTCTGTAGAGATCTGCCTGAGGAGGAGAATAGATCAGTGTGTCAGCTCTGTAGAGATCTGCCTGAGGAGAAGAATAGATCAGTGTGTCAGCTCTGTAGAGATCTGCCTGAGGAGGAGAATAGATCAGTGTGTCAGCTCTGTAGAGATCTGCCTGAGGAGGAGAATAGATCAGTGTGTCAGCTCTGTAGAGATCTGCCTGAGGAGAAGAATAGATCAGTGTGTCAGCTCTGTAGAGATCTGCCTGAGGAGAAGAATAGATCAGTGTGTCAGCTCTGTAGAGATCTGCCTGAGGAGGAGAATAGATCAGTGTGTCAGTGCTGTAGAGATCTGCCTGAGGAGGAGAATAGATCAGTGTGTCAGTGCTGTAGAGATCTGCCTGAGGAGGAGAATAGATCAGTGTGTCAGCTCTGTAGAGATCTGCCTGAGGAGAAGAATAGATCAGTGTGTCAGCTCTGTAGAGATCTGCCTGAGGAGGAGAATAGATCAGTGTCAGCTCTGTAGAGATCTGCCTGAGGAGGAGAATAGATCAGTGTGTCAGTGCTGTAGAGATCTGCCTGAGGAGAAGAATAGATCAGTGTGTCAGCTCTGTAGAGATCTGCCTGAGGAGAAGAATAGATCAGTGTGTCAGCTCTGTAGAGATCTGCCTGAGGAGAAGAATAGATCAGTGTGTCAGCTCTGTAGAGATCTGCCGGAGGAGAAGAATAGATCAGTGTGTCAGCTCTGTAGAGATCTGCCTGAGGAGAATAATAGATCAGTGTCAGCTCTGTAGAGATCTGCCTGAGGAGAAGAATAGATCAGTGTGTCAGCTCTGTAGAGATCTGCCTGAGGAGAAGAATAGATCAGTGTGTCAGCTCTGTAGAGATCTGCCTGAGGAGGAGAATAGATCAGTGTGTCAGCTCTGTAGAGATCTGCCTGAGGAGGAGAATAGATCAGTGTGTCAGCTCTGTAGAGATCTGCCTGAGGAGAAGAATAGATCAGTGTGTCAGCTCTGTAGAGATCTGCCTGAGGAGAAGAATAGATCAGTGTCAGCTCTGTAGAGATCTTGTCATGTTTTGTCATTAATTATCATGTCTTGTCCCTGTGCTTCCCCTTCTATTCGTTTCCCTCTGCTGGTCTTATTAGGTTCTTTCCCTCTTTCTATCCCTCTCTCTCCCCCTCCCTCTCTCACTCTCTCGCTCTCTCTTCTCTCTATCGTTCCGTTCCTGCTCCCAGCTGTTCCTATTCCCCTAATCATCATTTAGTCTTCCCACACCTGTTCCCGATCCTTTTCCCTGATTAGAGTCCCTATTTCTCTCCTTGTTTTCCGTACCTGCCCTGTCGGATCCTCATCTATAATTCACCGCGCTGTGTCTATGTTTTGCCCTGTCGTGTCGTGTTTCCCTCAGATGCTGCGTGGTGAGCAGGTGTCTGAGTCTGCTAGGTTCAAGTGCCTTCCCGAGGCAACCTGCAGTTCTCGATCAAGTCTCCTGTCTGTTCTCGTCTTTACGAGTAGTATTATGCTTTTTGTTTTGTAAAGTTTCTTACTGGATTAAAAACTCTGTTTTCGCCAAGTCGCTTTTGGGTCCTCATTCACCTGCATAACAGATCTGCCTGAGGAGGAGAATAGATCAGTGTGTCAGCTCTGTAGAGATCTGCCTGAGGAGAAGAATAGATCAGTGTGTCAGCTCTGTAGAGATCTGCCTGAGGAGGAGAATAGATCAGTGTCAGCTCTGTAGAGATCTGCCTGAGGAGGAGAATAGATCAGTGTGTCAGCTCTGTAGAGATCTGCCTGAGGAGAAGAATAGATCAGTGTGTCAGTGCTGTAGAGATCTGTAGAGATCTGTAGAGATCTGCCTGAGGAGGAGAATAGATCAGTGTCAGCTCTGTAGAGATCTGCCTGAGGAGGAGAATAGATCAGTGTGTCAGTGCTGTAGATATCTGCCTGAGGAGAAGAATAGATCAGTGTCAGCTCTGTATAGATCTGCCTGAGGAGAAGAATAGATCAGTGTCAGCTCTGTAGAGATCTGCCTGAGGAGGAGAATAGATCAGTGTGTCAGCGCTGTAGAGATCTGCCTGAGGAGGAGAATAGATCAGTGTGTCAGCGCTGTAGAGATCTGCCTGAGGAGGTGAATAGATTAGTGTGTCAGCTCTGTAGAGATCTGCCTGAGGAGGTGAATAGATTAGTGTGTCAGCTCTGTAGAGATCTGCCTGAGGAGGTGAATAGATTAGTGTGTCAGTGCTGTAGAGATCTGCCTGAGGAGGAGAATAGATCAGTGTGTCAGCGCTGTAGAGATCTGCCTGAGGAGAAGAATAGGCCTTCAGGACAATGACAAGGCTTGGAGGACGCTTTACGGAAGGATATATCTGGAACTGAACTAAGGCCATACATACATGTGTAAGGAAGCTAATGGCAGGTGGGAAAAGAGCAAGAGGAGAAGAGGGGAGGGGGAGAGGAGGGAAGAGGAAAGGGGGAGAGGAGAGGCAGGGAGGGGGGAGAAGAGAAAATTAGAGAAGAGGAAAGAAGAGGAGAGGAGAGGAAGGGAGAGGAAAGGAGAGGAGAGGAGGAGAGAGGAGAGGAAAGGTGAGAAGAGGAAGGGAGATGAGAGTAAGGGCGAGAAGAGGAGACAAGGGGAGAGTAGATAAAAGGAGAGGAGAGGGGAGAGGGGAGGGGAGGGGAGAGGAGAGGAGAGGAGAGGAGAGGAGAGGAGAGGAGAGGAGAGGAGAGGAGAGGAGAGGAGAGGAGAGGAGAGGAGAGGAGAGGAGAGGAGAGGAGAGGAGAGAGGAGTGGAGAGGAAGGGAAGGGAAGGGAGAGGAGAGGAGACAAGGGGAGAGTAGATACAAGGACAGCAGGGGAGAGGAGAGCTGTCTTCTCCTGATGAAAGATGGGGAGATGTGACCTGCAAACCATTATCTCTCTCTGGGTTGAAGAGGAGGCAGAGCGATCCAGAAACGCAATGCTTTGTAGCGGCCAGTGATCTGGCCTGTGTGGTGAAATATGGAGAAGGCTGTGTGTGTGTGTGTGTGTGTGTGTGTGTGTGTGTGTGTGTGTGTGTGTGTGTGTGTGTGTGTGTGTGTGTGTGTGTGTGTGTGTGTGTGTGTGTGTGTGTGTGTGTGTGTGTGTGTGTGTGTGTGTGTGTGTGTGTGTGTGTGTGTGTGTGTGTGTGTGTGTGTAACCTCTGTCGGAGGAGTTAGGTCTGAGGTAACATGTTCAGCTTTCGACACAGTTCAGAGAGACTCAGAGAGCAAAGCAGGATAACCATCACCATGCTCAGAATCTATTATCAGCATCCTTCTAGTTATGCTTGTTTTCAATTTGAATTGTAGATTTATTCACATTTTTTGGGAGCATTAATATGCACAACTCTTCCCTTATTGAAACTGGAATAAAACAGTGGGCTTCGCTCCGAACATAAGTATCATTCTGAGATATGATTGGTAGGAATATGAAGATGTGAACTTCCAGGAAATAAAGCAAATACAACACACGTGGCCCAAAATAAACAGACAGTAGATTATCACTAGAGAATAAACAATAAAAATGGGTTAAAAAATGGGTTGACTATAGAGCCTGTAGAGACCCAACAATATAAACTGGTAGAGAGGAGAGACAGTAGAGACCCAACAATATAAACTGGTAGAGAGGAGAGACAGTAGAGACCCAACAATATAAACTGGTAGAGTATAGAGCCAGTAGAGCCCCAACAACATAAACTGGTAGAGTAGAGAGCCAGTCGAGACCCAACAATATAAACTGGTAGAGAGGAGTGCAAGTAGAGACCCAACAATATAAACTGGTAGAGAGGAGAGACAGTAGAGACCCAACAATATACACTGGTAGAGTATAGAGCCAGTAGAGACCCAACAATATAAACTAGTAGTGTAGAGAGACAGTAGAGACCCAACAACATAAACTGGTAGAGTACAGAGACAGTAGAGACCCAAGAATATAAACTGGTAGAGAGGAGAGCCTGTAGAGACCCAAGAATATAAACTGGTAGAGTAGAGAGACAGTAGAGACCCAAGAATATAAACTGGTAGAGTAGAGAGACAGTAGAGACCCAAGAATATAAACTGGTAGAGAGGAGAGCCTGTAGAGACCCAACAATATACACTGGTAGAGTATAGAGCCATTAGAGACCCAACAATATAAACTGGTATAGAGGAGAGACAGTAGAGACCCAACAATATAAACTGGTAGAGAGGAGAGACAGTAGAGACCCAATAATATAAACTGGTAGAGAGGAGAGACAGTAGAGACCCAATAATATAAACTGGTAGAGAGGAGTGCAAGTAGAGACCCAACAATATAAACTGGTAGAGAGGAGAGACAGTAGAGACCCAATAATATAAACTGGTAGAGAGGAGAGACAGTAGAGACCCAATAATATAAACTGGTATAGAGGAGTGCAAGTAGAGACCCAACAATATAAACTGGTAGAGAGGAGAGACAGTAGAGACCCAACAATATAAACTGGTAGAGTATAGAGTATAGAGTATAGAGCCAGTAGAGACCCAACAACATAAACTGGTAGAGTAGAGAGCCAGTAGAGACCCAACAATATAAACTGGTAGAGAGGAGTGCAAGTAGAGACCCAACAATATAAACTGGTAGAGTATAGAGACAGTAGAGACCCAAGAATATAAACTGGTAGAGCCAGTAGAGACCCAACAATATACACTGGTAGAGTATAGAATCAGTAGAGACCCAACAGTATAAACTGGTAGATTAGAGAGACAGTAGAGACGCAACAATATAAACTGGTAGAGAGGAGTGCAAGTAGAGACCCAACAATATAAACTGGTAGAGTAGAGAGACAGTAGAGACGCAACAATATAAACTGGTAGAGAGGAGTGCAAGTAGAGACCCCACAATATACACTGGTAGAGTATAGAGTCAGTAGAGACCCAACAATATAAACTGGTAGAGTAGAGAGACAGTAGAGACGCAACAATATAAACTGGTAGAGAGGAGTGCAAGTAGAGACCCAACAATATAAACTGGTAGAGTAGAGAGCCAGTAGAGACCCAACAATATAAACTGGTAGAGTATAGAGCCAGTAGAGACCCAACAATATAAACTGGTAGAGAGGAGAGACAGCAGAGACCCAACAATATAAACTGGTAGAGTATAGAGCCAGTAGAGACCCAACAATATAAACTGGTAGAGTGGAGAGACAGTAGAGACCCAACAATATAAACTGGTAGAGAGGAGAGACAGCAGAGACCCACCAATATAAACTGGCAGAGAGGAGAGACAGTAGAGACCTAACAATATAAACTGGTAGAGTATAGAGCCATTAGATACCCAACAACATAAACTGGTAGAGTAGAGAGACAGTAGAGACGCAACAATATAAACTGGTAGAGTATAGAGTCAGTAGAGACCCAAGATTATAAACTGGTAGAGTAGAGAGACAGTAGAGACCCAACAATATAAACTGGTAGAGAGGAGAGCCTGTAGAGACCCAACAATATACACTGGTAGAGTATAGAGCCATTAGAGACCCAACAATATAAACTGGTAGAGAGGAGAGACAGTAGAGACCCAACAATATAAACTGGTAGAGAGGAGAGACAGTAGAGACCCAAGAATATAAACTGGTAGAGAGGAGTGCAAGTAGAGACCCAACAATATAAACTGGGAGAGTATAGAGTGTAGAGTATAGAGCCAGTAGAGACCCAACAACATAAACTGGTAGAGTAGAGAGCCAGTAGAGACCCAACAATATAAACTGGTAGAGAGGAGTGCAAGTAGAGACCCAACAATATAAACTGGTAGAGTATAGAGACAGTAGAGACCGAAGAATATAAACTGGTAGAGTATAGAGCCAGTAGAGACCCAACAATATACACAGGTAGAGTATAGAGCCAGTAGAGACCCAACAATATAAACTGGTAGAGTATAGAGACAGTAGAGACCGAAGAATATAAACTGGTAGGGTATAGAGCCAGTAGAGATCCAGCAATATAAACTGGTAGAGTAGAGAGACAGTAGAGACCCAACAATATAAACTGGTAGAGTAGAGAGACAGTAGAGACCCAACAATATAAACTGGTAGAGAGGAGAGACAGTAGAGACCCAACAATATAAACTGGTAGAGTAGAGAGACAGTAGAGACGCAACAATATAAACTGGTAGATATAAAACTGGTAGAGAGGAGAGACAGTAGAGACCCACCAATATAAACTGGCCTTCTGTAGCTCAGTGGTAGAGCATAGGCGCTTGTAGAGGGTAGTGGGTTCAGAGAGACCACCCATACGTAGAATGTATGCACATGACTGTAAGTCGCTTTGGATAAAAGCGTCTGCTAAATGACATAATATAATATATAATATATAATAAGGAGAGCCAGTAGAGACTTAACAATATAAACTGGTAGAGTACAGAGCCAGTAGAGACCCAACAACATAAACTGGTAGAAGAGAGACAGTAGAGACGCAACAATATAAACTGGTAGAGTATAGAGTCAGTAGAGACCCAAGATTATAAACTAGTAGAGAGGAGAGCCTGTGGAGACCCAACAACATAAACTGGTAGAGTAGAGAGACAGTAGAGACGCAACAATATAAACTGGTATAGAGTCAGTAGAGACCCAAGATTATAAACTAGTAGAGAGGAGTGCAAGTAGAGACCCAACAATATAAACTGGTAGAGTATAGAGACTGAGACCCAACAATATAAACTGGTAGAGTATAGAGACAGTAGAGACAATATAAACTGGTAGAGTAGAGAGACAGTAGAGACCCAACAATATAAACTGGTAGAGTAGAGAGACAGTAGAGACCCAACAATATAAACTGGTAGAGTAGAGAGACAGTAGAGACCCAACAATATAAACTGGTAGAGTATAGAGCCAGTAGAGACGCAACAATATAAACTGGTAGGGTATAGAGCCTGTGGAGACCCAACAATATAAACTGGTAGGGTATAGAGCCAGTAGAGACCCAACAATATAAACTGGTAGAGTAGAGAGACAGTAGAGACCCAACAATATAAACTGGTAGGGTATAGAGACAGTAGAGACCCAACAATATAAACTGGTAGGGTATAGAGCCAGTAGAGACCCAACAATATAAACTGGTAGAGTATAGAGTCAGTAGAGACCCAAGATTATAAACTAGTAGAGAGGAGAGACAGTAGAGACGCAACAATATAAACTGGTAGAGTAGAGAGACAGTAGAGACCCAACAATATAAACTGGTAGAGTAGAGAGACAATAATATAAACTGGTAGAGTAGAGAGACAGTAGAGACCCAACAACATAAACTGGTAGAGTAGAGAGACAATAATATAAACTGGTATAGTAGAGAGACAGTAGAGACCCAACAACATAAACTGATAGAGTAGAGAGACAGCAGAGACCCAAGAATATAAACTGGGAGAGTATAGAGTGTAGAGTATAGAGCCAGTAGAGACCCAACAACATAAACTGGTAGAGTAGAGAGCCAGTAGAGACCCAACAATATAAACTGGTAGAGAGGAGTGCAAGTAGAGACCCAACAATATAAACTGGTAGAGTATAGAGACAGTAGAGACCGAAGAATATAAACTGGTAGAGTATAGAGCCAGTAGAGACCCAACAATATACACAGGTAGAGTATAGAGCCAGTAGAGACCCAACAATATAAACTGGTAGAGTATAGAGACAGTAGAGACCGAAGAATATAAACTGGTAGGGTATAGAGCCAGTAGAGATCCAGCAATATAAACTGGTAGAGTAGAGAGACAGTAGAGACCCAACAATATAAACTGGTAGAGTAGAGAGACAGTAGAGACCCAACAATATAAACTGGTAGAGAGGAGAGACAGTAGAGACCCAACAATATAAACTGGTAGAGTAGAGAGACAGTAGAGACGCAACAATATAAACTGGTAGAGAGGAGTGCAAGTAGAGACCCAACAATATAAACTGGTAGAGAGGAGAGACAGTAGAGACCCACCAATATAAACTGGCCTAGCTCAGTAGAGCATGAACAGTAGATTCCCGGGACCACAACAATATAAACTGGTAGAGTAAATGAGAGAGCCAGTAGAGACCAATATAAACTGGTAGACAAGCCAGTATAAACTGGTAGAGTAGAGAGACAGTAGAGACCAACAATATAAACTGGTAGAGTATAGAGTCAGTAGAGACCCAAGATTATAAACTAGTAGAGAGGAGAGCCTGTGGAGACCCAACAACATAAACTGGTAGAGTAGAGAGACAGTAGAGACGCAACAATATAAACTGGTATAGAGTCAGTAGAGACCCAAGATTATAAACTAGTAGAGAGGAGTGCAAGTAGAGACCCAACAATATAAACTGGTAGAGTAGAGAGACAGTAGAGACCCAACAATATAAACTGGTAGAGTATAGAGACAGTAGAGACCCAACAATATAAACTGGTAGAGTAGAGAGACAGTAGAGACCCAACAATATAAACTGGTAGAGTAGAGAGACAGTAGAGACCCAACAATATAAACTGGTAGAGTAGAGAGACAGTAGAGACCCAACAATATAAACTGGTAGAGTATAGAGCCAGTAGAGACGCAACAATATAAACTGGTAGGGTATAGAGCCTGTGGAGACCCAACAATATAAACTGGTAGGGTATAGAGCCAGTAGAGACCCAACAATATAAACTGGTAGAGTAGAGAGACAGTAGAGACCCAACAATATAAACTGGTAGGGTATAGAGACAGTAGAGACCCAACAATATAAACTGGTAGGGTATAGAGCCAGTAGAGACCCAACAATATAAACTGGTAGAGTATAGAGTCAGTAGAGACCCAAGATTATAAACTAGTAGAGAGGAGAGACAGTAGAGACCCAACAATATAAACTGGTAGAGTAGAGAGACAGTAGAGACCCAACAATATAAACTGGTAGAGTAGAGAGACAATAATATAAACTGGTAGAGTAGAGAGACAGTAGAGACCCAACAACATAAACTGGTAGAGTAGAGAGACAATAATATAAACTGGTATAGTAGAGAGACAGTAGAGACCCAACAACATAAACTGATAGAGTAGAGAGACAGTAGAGACCCAAGAATATAAACTGGTAGAGTATAGAGTCAGTAGAGACCCAAGATTATAAACTAGTAGAGAGGAGAGACAGTAGAGACCCAACTATATAAACTGGTAGAGTAGAGAGACAGTAGAGACCCAACATTATAAACTGGTAGAGTAGAGAGACAGTAGAGACCCAACAATATAAACTGGTAGAGTAGAGAGACAGTAGAGACCCAACAATATAAACTGGTAGGGTATAGAGCCAGTAGAGACCCAACAATATAAACTGGTAGAGTAGAGAGACAGTAGAGACCCAGCAATATAAACTGGAATAGTAGAAAGACAATAATATAAACTGGTAGAGTAGAGAGACAGTAGAGACCCAACAATATAAACTGGTAGGGTATAGAGCCAGTAGAGACCCAACAATATAAACTGGTAGAGTATAGAGTCAGTAGAGACCCAAGATTATAAACTAGTAGAGAGGAGAGACAGTAGAGACCCAACTATATAAACTGGTAGAGTAGAGAGACAGTAGAGACCCAACAATATAAACTGGTAGAGTAGAGAGACAGTAGAGACCCAACAATATAAACTGGTAGAGTAGAGAGACAGTAGAGACCCAACAATATAAACTGGTAGGGTATAGAGCCAGTAGAGACCCAACAATATAAACTGGTAGAGTAGAGAGACAGTAGAGACCCAACAATATAAACTGGTAGAGTAGAGAGACAGTAGAGACCCAACAATATAAACTGGTAGGGTATAGAGCCAGTAGAGACCCAACAATATAAACTGGTAGAGTAGAGAGACAGTAGAGACCCAACAATATAAACTGGTAGGGTATAGAGCCAGTAGAGACCCAACAATATAAACTGGTAGAGTATAGAGCCAGTAGAGACCCAACAATATAAACTGGTAGAGTATAGAGACAGTAGAGACCCAACAATATAAACTGGTAGAGTATAGAGTCAGTAGAGACCCAAGATTATAAACTAGTAGAGAGGAGAGACAGTAGAGACCCAACAATATAAACTGGTAGAGTAGAGAGACAGTAGAGACCCAACAATATAAACTGGTAGGGTATAGAGCCAGTAGAGACCCAACAATATAAACTGGTAGAGTAGAGAGACAGTAGAGACCCAACAACATAAACGGTAGAGTAGAGAGACAGTAGAGACCCAACAATATAAACTGGTAGGGTATAGAGCCAGTAGAGACCCAACAATATAAACTGGTAGAGTAGAGAGACAGTAGAGACCCAACAATATAAACTGGTAGGGTATAGAGCCAGTAGAGACCCAACAATATAAACTGGTAGAGTAGAGAGACAGTAGAGACCCAACAATATAAACTGGTAGGGTATAGAGCCAGTAGAGACCCAACAATATAAACTGGTAGAGTATAGAGTCAGTAGAGACCCAAGATTATAAACTAGTAGAGAGGAGAGACAGTAGAGACCCAACAATATAAACTGGTAGAGTAGAGAGACAGTAGAGACCCAACAATATAAACTGGTAGGGTATAGAGCCAGTAGAGACCCAACAATATAAACTGGTAGAGTATAGAGTCAGTAGAGACCCAAGATTATAAACTAGTAGAGAGGAGAGACAGTAGAGACCCAACAATATAAACTGGTAGAGTAGAGAGACAGTAGAGACCCAACAATATAAACTGGTAGGGTATAGAGCCTGTGGAGACCCAACAATAAAAACTGGTAGGGTATAGAGCCAGTAGAGACCCAACAATATAAACTGGTAGAGAGGAGAGACAGTAGAGACCCAACAATATAAACTGGTAGGGTATAGAGCCAGTAGAGACCCAACAATATAAACTGGTAGGGTATAGAGCCAGTAGAGACCCAACAATATAAACTGGTAGAGTAGAGAGACAGTAGAGACCCAACAATATAAACTGGTAGAGTATAGAGACAGTAGAGACCCAACAATATAAACTGGTAGAGTATAGAGACAGTAGAGACCCAACAATATAAACTGGTAGAGTATAGAGACAGTAGAGACCCAACAATATAAACTGGTAGAGTATAGAGACAGTAGAGACCCAACAATATAAACTGGTAGGGTATAGAGCCAGTAGAGACCCAACAATATAAACTGGTAGAGTATAGAGCCAGTAGAGACCCAACAATATAAACTGGTAGGGTATAGAGCCAGTAGAGACCCAACAATATAAACTGGTAGAGTAGAGAGACAGTAGAGACCCAACAATATAAACTGGTAGGGTATAGAGCCAGTAGAGACCCAACAATATAAACTGGTAGGGTATAGAGCCAGTAGAGACCCAACAATATAAACTGGTAGGGTATAGAGCCAGTAGAGACCCAACAATATAAACTGGTAGGGTATAGAGCCAGTAGAGACCCAACAATATAAACTGGTAGAGTATAGAGTCAGTAGAGACCCAAGATTATAAACTAGTAGAGAGGAGAGACAGTAGAGACCCAACAATATAAACTGGTAGAGTAGAGAGACAGTAGAGACCCAACAATATAAACTGGTAGGGTATAGAGCCAGTAGAGACCCAACAATATAAACTGGTAGAGTATAGAGTCAGTAGAGACCCAAGATTATAAACTAGTAGAGAGGAGAGACAGTAGAGACCCAACAATATAAACTGGTAGAGTAGAGAGACAGTAGAGACCCAACAATATAAACTGGTAGGGTATAGAGCCTAGACCCAACAATAAAAACTGGTAGGGTATAGAGCCAGTAGAGACCCAACAATATAAACTGGTAGAGAGGAGAGACAGTAGAGACCCAACAATATAAACTGGTAGGGTATAGAGCCAGTAGAGACCCAACAATATAAACTGGTAGGGTATAGAGCCAGTAGAGACCCAACAATATAAACTGGTAGAGTATAGAGTCAGTAGAGACCCAAGATTATAAACTAGTAGAGAGGAGAGACAGTAGAGACCCAACAATATAAACTGGTAGAGTAGAGAGACAGTAGAGACCCAACAATATAAACTGGTAGGGTATAGAGCCAGTAGAGACCCAACAATATAAACTGGTAGAGTATAGAGTCAGTAGAGACCCAAGATTATAAACTAGTAGAGAGGAGAGACAGTAGAGACCCAACAATATAAACTGGTAGAGTAGAGAGACAGTAGAGACCCAACAATATAAACTGGTAGGGTATAGAGCCTGTGGAGACCCAACAATAAAAACTGGTAGGGTATAGAGCCAGTAGAGACCCAACAATATAAACTGGTAGAGAGGAGAGACAGTAGAGACCCAACAATATAAACTGGTAGGGTATAGAGCCAGTAGAGACCCAACAATATAAACTGGTAGGGTATAGAGCCAGTAGAGACCCAACAATATAAACTGGTAGAGTAGAGAGACAGTAGAGACCCAACAATATAAACTGGTAGAGTATAGAGACAGTAGAGACCCAACAATATAAACTGGTAGAGTATAGAGACAGTAGAGACCCAACAATATAAACTGGTAGAGTATAGAGACAGTAGAGACCCAACAATATAAACTGGTAGAGTATAGAGACAGTAGAGACCCAACAATATAAACTGGTAGGGTATAGAGCCAGTAGAGACCCAACAATATAAACTGGTAGAGTATAGAGACAGTAGAGACCCAACAATATAAACTGGTAGGGTATAGAGCCAGTAGAGACCCAACAATATAAACTGGTAGAGTAGAGAGACAGTAGAGACCCAACAATATAAACTGGTAGGGTATAGAGCCAGTAGAGACCCAACAATATAAACTGGTAGGGTATAGAGCCAGTAGAGACCCAACAATATAAACTGGTAGGGTATAGAGCCAGTAGAGACCCAACAATATAAACTGGTAGGGTATAGAGCCAGTAGAGACCCAACAATATAAACTGGTAGAGTATAGAGTCAGTAGAGACCCAAGATTATAAACTAGTAGAGAGGAGAGACAGTAGAGACCCAACAATATAAACTGGTAGAGTAGAGAGACAGTAGAGACCCAACAATATAAACTGGTAGGGTATAGAGCCAGTAGAGACCCAACAATATAAACTGGTAGAGTATAGAGTCAGTAGAGACCCAAGATTATAAACTAGTAGAGAGGAGAGACAGTAGAGACCCAACAATATAAACTGGTAGAGTAGAGAGACAGTAGAGACCCAACAATATAAACTGGTAGGGTATAGAGCCTGTGGAGACCCAACAATAAAAACTGGTAGGGTATAGAGCCAGTAGAGACCCAACAATATAAACTGGTAGAGAGGAGAGACAGTAGAGACCCAACAATATAAACTGGTAGGGTATAGAGCCAGTAGAGACCCAACAATATAAACTGGTAGGGTATAGAGCCAGTAGAGACCCAACAATATAAACTGGTAGAGTATAGAGACAGTAGAGACCCAACAATATAAACTGGTAGAGTATAGAGACAGTAGAGACCCAACAATATAAACTGGTAGAGTATAGAGACAGTAGAGACCCAACAATATAAACTGGTAGGGTATAGAGCCAGTAGAGACCCAACAATATAAACTGGTAGAGTATAGAGACAGTAGAGACCCAACAATATAAACTGGTAGGGTATAGAGCCAGTAGAGACCCAACAATATAAACTGGTAGAGTATAGAGACAGTAGAGACCCAACAATATAAACTGGTAGGGTATAGAGCCAGTAGAGACCCAACAATATAAACTGGTAGAGTAGAGAGACAGTAGAGACCCAACAATATAAACTGGTAGGGTATAGAGCCAGTAGAGACCCAACAATATAAACTGGTAGGGTATAGAGCCAGTAGAGACCCAACAATATAAACTGGTAGGGTATAGAGCCAGTAGAGACCCAACAATATAAACTGGTAGAGTATAGAGCCAGTAGAGACCCAACAATATAAACTGGTAGGGTATAGAGCCAGTAGAGACCCAACAATATAAACTGGTAGGGTATAGAGCCAGTAGAGACCCAACAATATAAACTGGTAGGGTATAGAGCCAGTAGAGACCCAACAATATAAACTGGTAGACTTTAGAGCCATTGGAGACTAAACAATAGAAATTGGTTGACTATAGAGCCTGTAGAGACCCAACAATATAAACTGGTAGAGAGGAGAGCCTGTAGAGATCCAACAACATAAACTGGTAGAGAGGAGAGACAGTAGAGACCCAACAATATAAACTGGTAGAGTATAGAGACAGTAGAGACCCAACAATATAAACTGGTAGAGTATAGAGACAGTAGAGACCCAACAATATAAACTGGTAGGGTATAGAGCCAGTAGAGACCCAACAATATAAACTGGTAGAGTATAGAGACAGTAGAGACCCAACAATATAAACTGGTAGGGTATAGAGCCAGTAGAGACCCAACAATATAAACTGGTAGAGTAGAGAGACAGTAGAGACCCAACAATATAAACTGGTAGGGTATAGAGCCAGTAGAGACCCAACAATATAAACTGGTAGGGTATAGAGCCAGTAGAGACCCAACAATATAAACTGGTAGGGTATAGAGCCAGTAGAGACCCAACAATATAAACTGGTAGGGTATAGAGCCAGTAGAGACCCAACAATATAAACTGGTAGAGTATAGAGTCAGTAGAGACCCAAGATTATAAACTAGTAGAGAGGAGAGACAGTAGAGACCCAACAATATAAACTGGTAGAGTAGAGAGACAGTAGAGACCCAACAATATAAACTGGTAGGGTATAGAGCCAGTAGAGACCCAACAATATAAACTGGTAGAGTATAGAGTCAGTAGAGACCCAAGATTATAAACTAGTAGAGAGGAGAGACAGTAGAGACCCAACAATATAAACTGGTAGAGTAGAGAGACAGTAGAGACCCAACAATATAAACTGGTAGGGTATAGAGCCTGTGGAGACCCAACAATAAAAACTGGTAGGGTATAGAGCCAGTAGAGACCCAACAATATAAACTGGTAGAGAGGAGAGACAGTAGAGACCCAACAATATAAACTGGTAGGGTATAGAGCCAGTAGAGACCCAACAATATAAACTGGTAGGGTATAGAGCCAGTAGAGACCCAACAATATAAACTGGTAGAGTATAGAGTCAGTAGAGACCCAAGATTATAAACTAGTAGAGAGGAGAGACAGTAGAGACCCAACAATATAAACTGGTAGAGTAGAGAGACAGTAGAGACCCAACAATATAAACTGGTAGGGTATAGAGCCAGTAGAGACCCAACAATATAAACTGGTAGAGTATAGAGTCAGTAGAGACCCAAGATTATAAACTAGTAGAGAGGAGAGACAGTAGAGACCCAACAATATAAACTGGTAGAGTAGAGAGACAGTAGAGACCCAACAATATAAACTGGTAGGGTATAGAGTCTGTGGAGACCCAACAATAAAAACTGGTAGGGTATAGAGCCAGTAGAGACCCAACAATATAAACTGGTAGAGAGGAGAGACAGTAGAGACCCAACAATATAAACTGGTAGGGTATAGAGCCAGTAGAGACCCAACAATATAAACTGGTAGGGTATAGAGCCAGTAGAGACCCAACAATATAAACTGGTAGAGTAGAGAGACAGTAGAGACCCAACAATATAAACTGGTAGAGTATAGAGACAGTAGAGACCCAACAATATAAACTGGTAGAGTATAGAGACAGTAGAGACCCAACAATATAAACTGGTAGAGTATAGAGACAGTAGAGACCCAACAATATAAACTGGTAGAGTATAGAGACAGTAGAGACCCAACAATATAAACTGGTAGGGTATAGAGCCAGTAGAGACCCAACAATATAAACTGGTAGAGTATAGAGACAGTAGAGACCCAACAATATAAACTGGTAGGGTATAGAGCCAGTAGAGACCCAACAATATAAACTGGTAGAGTAGAGAGACAGTAGAGACCCAACAATATAAACTGGTAGGGTATAGAGCCAGTAGAGACCCAACAATATAAACTGGTAGGGTATAGAGCCAGTAGAGACCCAACAATATAAACTGGTAGGGTATAGAGCCAGTAGAGACCCAACAATATAAACTGGTAGGGTATAGAGCCAGTAGAGACCCAACAATATAAACTGGTAGAGTATAGAGTCAGTAGAGACCCAAGATTATAAACTAGTAGAGAGGAGAGACAGTAGAGACCCAACAATATAAACTGGTAGAGTAGAGAGACAGTAGAGACCCAACAATATAAACGTGGTAGGGTATAGAGCCAGTAGAGACCCAACAATATAAACTGGTAGAGTATAGAGTCAGTAGAGACCCAAGATTATAAACTAGTAGAGAGGAGAGACAGTAGAGACCCAACAATATAAACTGGTAGAGTAGAGAGACAGTAGAGACCCAACAATATAAACTGGTAGGGTATAGAGCCTGTGGAGACCCAACAATAAAAACTGGTAGGGTATAGAGCCAGTAGAGACCCAACAATATAAACTGGTAGAGAGGAGAGACAGTAGAGACCCAACAATATAAACTGGTAGGGTATAGAGCCAGTAGAGACCCAACAATATAAACTGGTAGGGTATAGAGCCAGTAGAGACCCAACAATATAAACTGGTAGGGTATAGAGCCAGTAGAGACCCAACAATATAAACTGGTAGAGTAGAGAGACAGTAGAGACCCAACAATATAAACTGGTAGGGTATAGAGCCAGTAGAGACCCAACAATATAAACTGGTAGGGTATAGAGCCAGTAGAGACCCAACAATATAAACTGGTAGAGAGGAGAGACAATAATATAAACTGGTAGAGTAGAGAGACAGTAGAGACCCAACAACATAAACTGGTAGAGTAGAGAGACAATAATATAAACTGGTAGAGTAGAGAGATAGTAGAGACCCAACAATATAAACTGGTAAACAGCAGAGACCCAACAATATAAACTGGTAGAGTATAGAGCCAGTAGAGACCCAACAATATAAACTGGTAGAGAGGAGAGACAATACCAGTAAGACCCAACAACATAAACTGGTAAACTGGTAGAGTAGAGAGATAGTAGAGACCCAACAATATAAACTGGTAGAGTAGAGAGACAGTAGAGACCCAACAATATAAACTGGTAGGGTATAGAGCCAGTAGAGACCCAACAATATAAACTGGTAGGGTATAGAGCCAGTAGAGACCCAACAATATAAACTGTAGGGTATAGAGCCAGTAGAGACCCAACAATATAAACTGGTAGAGTTTAGAGCCATAGAGACCCAACAATATAAACTGGTAGACTATAGAGCCAGTAGAGACCCAACAATATAAACTGGTAGGGTATAGAGCCAGTAGAGACCCAACAATATAAACTGGTAGGGTATAGAGCCAGTAGAGACCCAACAATATAAACTGGTAGAGTAGAGAGACAGTAGAGACCCAACAATATAAACTGGTAGAGTATAGAGACAGTAGAGACCCAACAATATAAACTGGTAGAGTATAGAGACAGTAGAGACCCAACAATATAAACTGGTAGAGTATAGAGACAGTAGAGACCCAACAATATAAACTGGTAGGGTATAGAGCCAGTAGAGACCCAACAATATAAACTGGTAGAGTATAGAGACAGTAGAGACCCAACAATATAAACTGGTAGGGTATAGAGCCAGTAGAGACCCAACAATATAAACTGGTAGAGTAGAGAGACAGTAGAGACCCAACAATATAAACTGGTAGGGTATAGAGCCAGTAGAGACCCAACAATATAAACTGGTAGGGTATAGAGCCAGTAGAGACCCAACAATATAAACTGGTAGGGTATAGAGCCAGTAGAGACCCAACAATATAAACTGGTAGGGTATAGAGCCAGTAGAGACCCAACAATATAAACTGGTAGGGTATAGAGCCAGTAGAGACCCAACAATATAAACTGGTAGGGTATAGAGCCAGTAGAGACCCAACAATATAAACTCGTAGGGTATAGAGCCAGTAGAGACCCAACAATATAAACTGGTAGACTTTAGAGCCATTAGAGACTAAACAATATAAACTGGTAGACTTTAGAGCCAGTAGAGACCCAACAATATAAACTGGTAGGGTATAGAGCCAGTAGAGACCCAACAATATAAACTGGTAGGGTATAGAGCCAGTAGAGACCCAACAATATAAACTGGTAGACTTTAGAGCCATTGGAGACTAAACAATAGAAATTGGTTGACTATAGAGCCTGTAGAGACCCAACAATATAAACTGGTAGAGAGGAGAGCCTGTAGAGATCCAACAACATAAACTGGTAGAGAGGAGAGACAGTAGAGACCCAACAATATAAACTGGTAGAGTATAGAGACAGTAGAGACCCAACAATATAAACTGGTAGAGTATAGAGACAGTAGAGACCCAACAATATAAACTGGTAGGGTATAGAGCCAGTAGAGACCCAACAATATAAACTGGTAGAGTATAGAGACAGTAGAGACCCAACAATATAAACTGGTAGGGTATAGAGCCAGTAGAGACCCAACAATATAAACTGGTAGAGTAGAGAGACAGTAGAGACCCAACAATATAAACTGGTAGGGTATAGAGCCAGTAGAGACCCAACAATATAAACTGGTAGGGTATAGAGCCAGTAGAGACCCAACAATATAAACTGGTAGGGTATAGAGCCAGTAGAGACCCAACAATATAAACTGGTAGGGTATAGAGCCAGTAGAGACCCAACAATATAAACTGGTAGAGTATAGAGTCAGTAGAGACCCAAGATTATAAACTAGTAGAGAGGAGAGACAGTAGAGACCCAACAATATAAACTGGTAGAGTAGAGAGACAGTAGAGACCCAACAATATAAACTGGTAGGGTATAGAGCCAGTAGAGACCCAACAATATAAACTGGTAGAGTATAGAGTCAGTAGAGACCCAAGATTATAAACTAGTAGAGAGGAGAGACAGTAGAGACCCAACAATATAAACTGGTAGAGTAGAGAGACAGTAGAGACCCAACAATATAAACTGGTAGGGTATAGAGCCTGTGGAGACCCAACAATAAAAACTGGTAGGGTATAGAGCCAGTAGAGACCCAACAATATAAACTGGTAGAGAGGAGAGACAGTAGAGACCCAACAATATAAACTGGTAGGGTATAGAGCCAGTAGAGACCCAACAATATAAACTGGTAGGGTATAGAGCCAGTAGAGACCCAACAATATAAACTGGTAGAGTATAGAGTCAGTAGAGACCCAAGATTATAAACTAGTAGAGAGGAGAGACAGTAGAGACCCAACAATATAAACTGGTAGAGTAGAGAGACAGTAGAGACCCAACAATATAAACTGGTAGGGTATAGAGCCAGTAGAGACCCAACAATATAAACTGGTAGAGTATAGAGTCAGTAGAGACCCAAGATTATAAACTAGTAGAGAGGAGAGACAGTAGAGACCCAACAATATAAACTGGTAGAGTAGAGAGACAGTAGAGACCCAACAATATAAACTGGTAGGGTATAGAGTCTGTGGAGACCCAACAATAAAAACTGGTAGGGTATAGAGCCAGTAGAGACCCAACAATATAAACTGGTAGAGGGAGAGACAGTAGAGACCCAACAATATAAACTGGTAGGGTATAGAGCCAGTAGAGACCCAACAATATAAACTGGTAGGGTATAGAGCCAGTAGAGACCCAACAATATAAACTGGTAGAGTAGAGAGACAGTAGAGACCCAACAATATAAACTGGTAGAGTATAGAGACAGTAGAGACCCAACAATATAAACTGGTAGAGTATAGAGACAGTAGAGACCCAACAATATAAACTGGTAGAGTATAGAGACAGTAGAGACCCAACAATATAAACTGGTAGAGTATAGAGACAGTAGAGACCCAACAATATAAACTGGTAGGGTATAGAGCCAGTAGAGACCCAACAATATAAACTGGTAGAGTATAGAGACAGTAGAGACCCAACAATATAAACTGGTAGGGTATAGAGCCAGTAGAGACCCAACAATATAAACTGGTAGAGTAGAGAGACAGTAGAGACCCAACAATATAAACTGGTAGGGTATAGAGCCAGTAGAGACCCAACAATATAAACTGGTAGGGTATAGAGCCAGTAGAGACCCAACAATATAAACTGGTAGGGTATAGAGCCAGTAGAGACCCAACAATATAAACTGGTAGGGTATAGAGCCAGTAGAGACCCAACAATATAAACTGGTAGAGTATAGAGTCAGTAGAGACCCAAGATTATAAACTAGTAGAGAGGAGAGACAGTAGAGACCCAACAATATAAACTGGTAGAGTAGAGAGACAGTAGAGACCCAACAATATAAACTGGTAGGGTATAGAGCCAGTAGAGACCCAACAATATAAACTGGTAGAGTATAGAGTCAGTAGAGACCCAAGATTATAAACTAGTAGAGAGGAGAGACAGTAGAGACCCAACAATATAAACTGGTAGAGTAGAGAGACAGTAGAGACCCAACAATATAAACTGGTAGGGTATAGAGCCTGTGGAGACCCAACAATAAAACTGGTAGGGTATAGAGCCAGTATAAACTAGAGACCCAACAATATAAACTGGTAGAGAGGAGAGACAGTAGAGACCCAACAATATAAACTGGTAGGGTATAGAGCCAGTAGAGACCCAACAATATAAACTGGTAGGGTATAGAGCCAGTAGAGACCCAACAATATAAACTGGTAGGGTATAGAGCCAGTAGAGACCCAACAATATAAACTGGTAGAGTAGAGAGACAGTAGAGACCCAACAATATAAACTGGTAGGGTATAGAGCCAGTAGAGACCCAACAATATAAACTGGTAGGGTATAGAGCCAGTAGAGACCCAACAATATAAACTGGTAGAGAGGAGAGACAATAATATAAACTGGTAGAGTAGAGAGACAGTAGAGACCCAACAACATAAACTGGTAGAGTAGAGAGACAATAATATAAACTGGTAGAGTAGAGAGATAGTAGAGACCCAACAACATAAACTGATAGAGTAGAGAGACAGCAGAGACCCAAGAATATAAACTGGTAGAGTATAGAGCCTGTAGATACCCAACAACATAAACTGGTAGAGAGGAGACAGTAGAGACCCAACAATATAAACTGGTAGAGTAGAGAGACAGTAGAGACCCAAGAATATAAACTGGTAGAGAGGAGTGCAAGTAGAGACCCAACAATATAAACTGGTAGGGTATAGAGCCAGTAGAGACCCAACAATATAAACTGGTAGAGTATAGAGACAGTAGAGACCCAACAATATAAACTGGTAGGGTATAGAGCCATTAGAGACCCAACAATATAAACTGGTAGAGTAGAGAGACAGTAGAGACCCAACAATATAAACTGGTAGGGTATAGAGCCAGTAGAGACCCAACAATATAAACTGGTAGGGTATAGAGCCAGTAGAGACCCAACAATATAAACTGGTAGGGTATAGAGCCAGTAGAGACCCAACAATATAAACTGGTAGGGTATAGAGCCAGTAGAGACCCAACAATATAAACTGGTAGGGTATAGAGCCAGTAGAGACCCAACAATATAAACTGGTAGGGTATAGAGCCAGTAGAGACCCAACAATATAAACTGGTAGACTTTAGAGCCATTAGAGACTAAACAATATAAACTGGTAGACTTTAGAGCCAGTAGAGACCCAACAATATAAACTGGTAGGGTATAGAGCCAGTAGAGACCCAACAATATAAACTGGTAGGGTATAGAGCCAGTAGAGACCCAACAATATAAACTGGTAGACTTTAGAGCCATTGGAGACTAAACAATAGAAATTGGTTGACTATAGAGCCTGTAGAGACCCAACAATATAAACTGGTAGAGAGGAGAGACAATAATATAAACTGGTAGAGTAGAGAGACAGTAGAGACCCAACAACATAAACTGGTAGAGTAGAGAGACAATAATATAAACTGGTAGAGTAGAGAGATAGTAGAGACCCAACAACATAAACTGATAGAGTAGAGAGACAGCAGAGACCCAAGAATATAAACTGGTAGAGTATAGAGCCTGTAGATACCCAACAACATAAACTGGTAGAGAGGAGACAGTAGAGACCCAACAATATAAACTGGTAGAGTAGAGAGACAGTAGAGACCCAAGAATATAAACTGGTAGAGAGGAGTGCAAGTAGAGACCCAACAATATAAACTGGTAGAGAGGAGAGACAGTAGAGACCCAACAATATAAACTGGTAGAGAGGAGAGACAGTAGAGACCGAACAATATAAACTGGTAGAGTAGAGAGACAGTAGAGACCCAACAATATAAACTGATAGAGAGGAGAGCCAGTAGAGACCCAACAATATAAACTGGTGGAGAGGAGTGCAAGTAGAGACCCAACAATATAAACTGGTAGAGTATAGAGACAGTAGAGACCCAACAATATAAACTGGTAGAGAGGAGTGCAAGTAGAGACCCAACAATATAAACTGGTAGAGTATAGAGACAGTAGAGACCCAAGAATATAAACTGGTAGAGCCAGTAGAGACCCAACAATATAAACTGGTAGAGTATAGAGACAGTAGAGACCCAAGAATATAAACTGGTAGAGCCAGTAGAGACCCAACAATATAAACTGGTAGAGTATAGAGACAGTAGAGACCCAACAATATAAACTGGTAGAGCCAGTAGAGACCCAACAATATAAACTGGTAGAGTAGAGGGACAGTAGAGACACAACAATATAAACTGGTAGAGAGGAGTGCAAGTAGAGACCCAACAATATAAACTGGTAGAGTATAGAGCCAGTAGAGACCCAACAATATAATCTGGTAGAGAGGAGAGACAGTAGAGACCCACCAATATAAACTGGCAGAGAGGAGAGACAGTAGAGACCCACCAATATAAACTGGCAGAGAGGAGAGACAGTAGAGACCCACCAATATAAACTGGTAGAGCCAGTAGAGACCCAACAATATACACTGGTAGAGTATAGAGTCAGTAGAGACCCAACAATATAAACTGGTAGAGTAGAGGGACAGTAGAGACACAACAATATAAACTGGTAGAGAGGAGAGACAGTAGAGACTCACCAATATAAACTGGCAGAGAGGAGAGACAGTAGAGACCCACCAATATAAACTGGCAGAGAGGAGAGACAGTAGAGACCCAACAATATAAACTGGTAGAGTAGAGAGCCAGTAAATCTCCAGTGGATAGTGAAGTTGGGTTGTCTGAGGTGTAAATACTCAATAGTCTTTGAAATCACTTCTCCTCCTCTAGGACTTTTCCCATGTGGATAAAACTAGATCACAATCCCCACATGGATACACATGCAGAGACTGACACACACACACACACACACACACACACACACACACACACACACACACACACACACACACACACACACACACACACACACACACACACACACACACACACACACACACACACACACAGGCACTGCTACATCCCTGTGGGTACAGCTAGTACTGAGAGAGGAACACAGTCTTCTCACCAGTGAATACATACACATGTACTAACACACCACACACAGACACCGCTACATAATATAATAATAATATATGCCATTTAGCAGACGCTTTTATCCAAAGCAACTTACAGTCATGTGTGCATACATTCTACGTATGGGTGGTCCCGGGGATCGAACCCACTACCCTGGCGTTACAAGCGCCATGCTCTACCAACTGAGCTACACAGGACCACTACATCCCTATGTGGGTACAGCTAGTACTGAGAGAGGGACACAGTCTTCTCACCAGTGAATACCTACACATGTACTAACACACCACACACAGCCTGTTCTAACCCAATACCTACAGTATATGTACTAACACACCACACACAGCCTGTTCTAACCCAATACATACACATGTACTAACACACCACACACAGCCTGTTCTAACCCAATACATACACATGTAATAACACACCACACACAGCCTGTTCTAACCCAATACCTACAGTATATGTACTAACACACCACACACAGCCTGTTCTAACCCAATACATACACATGTACTAACACACCATACACAGCCTGTTCTAACCCAATACCTACAGTATATGTACTAACACACCACACACAGCCTGTTCTAACCCAATACCTACACATGTACTAACACACCACACACAGCCTGTTCTAACCCAATACCTACAGTACATTTACTAACACACCACACACAGCCTGTTCTAACCCAATACCTACAGTACATTTACTAACACACCACACACAGCCTATTCTAACCCAATACATACACATGTACTAACACACCACACACCGCCTGTTCTAACCCAATACCTACAGTATATGTACTAACACACCACACACAGCCTGTTCTAACCCAATACATACACATGTACAACACACCACACACAGCCTGTTCTACACACATGTACTAACACACCACACACAGCCTGTTCTACCCAATACACACAACACACCACACACAGCCTGTTCTAACCCAATACATACATGTACTAACACACCACACACAGCCTGTTCTAACCCAATACATACACATGTACTAACACACACACACAGCCTGTTCTAACACACAACCCAATACACACCACACACAGCCTAACAATACATACACATGTACTAACACACCACACACAGCCTGTTCTAACCCAATACCTACAGTACATTTACTAACACACCACACACAGCCTGTTCTAACCCAATACATACACATGTACTAACACACCACACACAGCCTGTTCTAACCCAATACATACACATGTACTAACACACCACACCCAATACATACACATGTACTAACACAAAACACACAGCCTGTTCTAACCCAATACATACACATGTACTAACACACCACACACAGCCTGTTCTAACCCAATACCTACAGTACATTTACTAACACACCACACACAGCCTGTTCTAACCCAATACATACAGTACATTTACTAACACACCACACACAGCCTGTTCTAACCCAATACATACACATGTACTAACACACCACACACAGCCTGTTCTAACCCAATACATACACATGTACTAACACAAAACACACAGCCTGTTCTAACCCAATACATACACATGTACTAACACACCACACACAGCCTGTTCTAACCCAATACCTACAGTATATGTACTAACACACCACACAATCACATTCATTCAGCCACGATCAATAGCATGCTCACTCTATAGTGGCTCATAAAGTATTCTCGATGTTGTAGTTCATCAATATATTGGTTTCTAGAATGCAGATTGTACTCATCACCTGCAGGCAAGGCACATAGGCGTATGTACAACTATGATTGAATAGAACAAAAACCAGACTAATTCTATTTCAGAACAGGTCTTGTTATTTCTTGACAATATGCCTAGATGTTTGCTTGCCAGTACCTACATCATATCAGTGCATCTTAAAATAAAACAACCTAAAAATGCATCCAGTTCTCCACCTCCACAGGGATATGCAGACACGCTGGAAAACGGAAATCACAAGTCCACCCACTGCCAATGTAATAACCTCATGCTGTTTGGTATCTTCCCTCAAGCATGTTATTTCCAAACACACAGGCAACACACAGGCATACAGGTCATGTATAATTCATTTGGCTGTGAGTGTTGGGAGGAGGGAGTGCGTGGAGTTTGGGGGTTGGCTGTGAGTATAGAAAGAAGAGATGGGTGTTCTAGGGTTTGGTAGGGAGTCAGAGCTGAGCCATGGCTTAGGATGGGGGTGGGTGTAGGTTTTAGGGGGGTTAGGATGGGGGTTGGGTTGGAGGCTAGCAGGCATTGTAGGCTAGAGAGACACACTGATCCAATCCTTTGGTTAGTGGGAATCAAAGAGACACACGCTGCCAAGACTTGGGATTTGGGATTTGGTATTTATCAGGATCCCCATTAGCAGCTGCAAAAGCATCAGCTACTTTTCCTGGAGTCCACATGAAACATGACATAAAACCTAGTAGAGAACATTATTAGTTAAGGACTGAAATACATACATTCAAAATATCACACATATCAGTACATAGACACAATATCTAGGTCTAATGAGTCATACAGTGCAAATGACAATATAATATATAAAACGGCTGTCTCTTCACAGTCCGCTTTGTGTGTGAAGGTGTTCTTTTATCAGGTTTTTAACTGTTTTTTATTCCTGGCTTGTGTTACCTGGGGTGGCAGAGGTTTAGGGGGTTAGGAATGGGGGTACAGTCTGGTGGGGGTTAGGGATGGGCGTACGGTCTGGTGGGGGGGGTTAGGGATAGAGGTACGGTCCGGTGGGGGTTAGGGATGGGCGTACGGTCTGGTGGGGGTTAGGGATGGGGTTACGGTCTGGTGGGGGTTATGGTCTGGTGGGGGTTAGGGATGGGGTTACGATCCGGTGGGGGTTAGGGATAGGGGTACGGTCTGGTGGGGGTTAGGGATGGGCGTACGGTCTGGTGGGGGTTAGGGATGGGCGTACGGTCTGGTGGGGGTTAGGAATGGGGTTACGGTCTGGTGGGGGTTATGGTCTGGTGGGGGTTAGGGATGGGGTTACGATCTGGTGGGGGTTAGGGATGGGGTTACGGTCTGGTGGAGGTTATGGTCTGGTGGGGGTTAGGGATGGGGTTACGATCCGGTGGGGGTTAGGGATGGGCGTATGGTCTGGTGGGGGTTAGGGATGGGGGTACGGTCTGGTGGGGGTTAGGGATGGGCGTAGGGTCTGGTGGGGGTTAGGGATGGGCGTACGGTCTGGTGGGGGTTAGGGATGATCGTACACTCTGGTGGGGGGTTAGGGATGATCGTACCCTCTGGTGGGGGTTAGGGATGGGGTTACGGTCTGGTGGGGGTTATGGTCTGGTGGGGGTTGGGGAGGGGGTTACGATCCGGTGGGGGTTAGGGATGGGCGTGCGGTCTGGTGGGGGTTCGGGATGGGGGTACGGTCTGGTGGGGGTTAGGGATGGGCGTAGGGTCTGGTGGGGGTTAGGGATGGGCGTACGGTCTGGTGGGGGTTAGGGATGGGGGTACGGTCTGGTGGGGGTTAGGGATGGGCATACGGTCTGGTGGGGGTTAGGGGTGGGCGTAGGGTCTGGTGGGGGTTAGGGATGGGCGTAGGGTCTGGTGGGGGTTAGGGATGGGCGTACGGTCTGGTGGGGGTTAGGGATGGGGGTACGGTCTGGTGGGGGTTAGGGATGGGCGTACGGTCTGGTGGGGGTTGGGGATGGGCGTACGGTCTGGTGAGGGTTGGGGATGGGCGTACGGTCTGGTGGGGGTTAGGGGTGGGCGTACGGTCTGGTGGGGGTTGGGGGTGGGCGTACGGTCTGGTGAGGGTTGGGGATGGGGATGGGGTTACGGTCTGGTGGGGGTTAGGGGTGGGCGTACGGTCTGGTGAGGGTTGGGGATGGGCGTACACTCTGGTGGGGGTTAGGGACGGGGTTACGGTCTGGTGGGGGTTATGGTCTGGTGGGGGTTAGGGATGGCCATACGGTCTGGTGGGGGTTAGGGATGGGCGTACGGTCTGGTGGGGGTTAGGGGTGGGGGTTGGGTTGAGTTGCGTGTTAGGGATGGGAGTTGGGTGTGTTATGGGTGCTAGCTAGTGGTCAGGTTGGGGTGTGTGTTGGGGGCTAGCTAGTGGGCAGGTTGGGGTGTGTGTTGGGGGCTAGCTAGTGGGCAGGTTGGGGTGTGTGTTGGGGGCTAGCTAGTGGGGCAGGTTGGGGTGTGTGTTGGGGGCTAGCTAGTGGACAGGTTGGGGTGTATGTTGGGGGCTAGCTAGAGGGCAGGTTGGGGTGTGTGTTGGGGGCTAGCCAGTGGGCAGGTTGGGGTGTGTGTTGGGGGCTAGCTAGTGGGCAGGTTGGGGCGTGTGTTGGGGCTAGCTAGTGGACAGGTTGGGGTGTCCGTTGGGGGCTAGCTAGTGGGCAGGTTGGGTTGTGTGTTGGGGGCTAGCTAGAGAGCAGGTTGGGGTGTGTGTTGGGGGCTAGCTAGTGGGCAGGTTGGGGTGTGTGTTGCGGCTAGCTAGTGGGCAGGTTGGGTGTGTGTTGGGGGCTAGCAGTGGGCAGGTTGGGGTGTGTGTTGGGGGCTAGCTAGTGGACAGGTTGGAGTGTGTGTTGGGGGCTAGCTAGAGGGCAGGTTGGGGTGTGTGTTGGGGGCTAGCTAGTGGGCAGGTTGGGTTGTGTGTTGGGGGCTAGCTAGAGAGCAGGTTGGGGTGTGTGTTGGGGGCTAGCTAGTGGGCAGGTTGGGTTGTGTGTTGGGGGCTAGCTAGAGAGCAGGTTGGGGTGTGTGTTGGGGGCTAGCGGTTGGCAGGTTGGGGTGTGTGTTAGGGGCTAGCAGTGGGCAGGTTGAGTTTTGTGTTGGGGGCTAGCTAGTGGGCAGGTTGGGGTGTGTGTTGAGGGCTAGCTAGTGGGCAGGTTGGGTGTGTTTTGGGAGCTAGCAGTGGGCAGGTTGGGGTGTGTGTCGAGGGCTAGCTAGTGGACAGGTTGGGGTGTGTGTTGGGGGCTAGTTAGTGAGCAGGTTGGGGTGTGTGTTGGGGGCTAGCTAGAGAGCAGGTTGGGGTGTGTGTTGGGGGCTAGCTACTTCCTTGTTCGTCCATCATTACTTCCTTGTTCATCCATCATCTCTTCCCTGATCATCCATCATCTCTTCCCTGATCCTCCATCATCTGTTCCCTGATCCTCCATCATCTGTTCCCTGATCCCCCATCATCTGTTCCCTGATCCTCCATCATCTCTTCCCTGATCATCCATCATCTGTTCCCTGATCCTCCATCATCTCTTCCCTGATCCTCCATCATCTGTTCCCTGATCCTCCATCATCTCTTCTCTGATCCTCCATCATCTCTTCCCTGATCCTCCATCATCTGTTCCCTGATCCTCCATCATCTCTTCCCTGATCCTCCATCATCTCTTCCCTGATCCTCCATCATCTGTTCCCTGATCCTCCATCATCTGTTCCCTCCCCCATCATCCTCCATCATCTCTTCCCTGATCCTCCATCATCTGTTCCCTGATCCTCCATCATCTGTTCCCTGATCCTCCATCATCTGTTCCCTGATCCTCCATCATCATCTGTTCCCTGATCCTCCATCATCTCTTCCCTGATTCCATCATCTCTTCCCTGATCCTCCATCATCTCTTCCCTGATCCTCCATCATCTGTTCCCTGATCCTCCATCATCTGTTCCCTGATCCTCCATCATCTGTTCCCTGATCCTCCATCATCTCTTCCCTGATCCTCCATCATCTGTTCCCTGATCCTCCATCATCTCTTCCCTGATCCTCCATCATCTCTTCCCTGATCCTCCATCATCTGTTCCCTGATCCTCCATCATCTGTTCCCTGATCCTCCATCATCTGTTCCCTGATCCTCCATCATCTGTTCCCTGATCCTCCATCATCTGTTCCCTGATCCTCCATCATCTCTTCCCTGATCCTCCATCATCTGTTCCCTGATCCTCCATCATCTGTTCCCTGATCCTCCATCATCTGTTCCCTGATCCTCCATCATCTCTTTCCGTTTCATTACTCTCACAATGTGTTTATAATGTTGATGTTTTTTTATTTTTTTTACATGTATACCCAATTCAGCTTCTAGCTGCCATGTATGTAAAACATTATGCTGGCAACCATCAGTGACACAATACATAATTACACTATAGACAAACCTTCAGTAACATAGTACAGCCACTGCCAAATACAATGTCATGACGTTGGCCTGGGGGTAGGTTTATGACAGTCATAAATACCTCTGCCCCCCTTTGTCCTCTCTCTACCCTACTGATGTGAAATTTGAAAACCCCTTGGTTAACATAGAGATTCTGGGAACGTTTAGGGACGTTTTCCTTTGTGACGTAATTTGTAATCAAGGTGTGATTAATTCTGTGTATATGTAATTCTGTGTAATTAGTTAGGTATTTAGTAAATACATAATGAAACCCAATGTTGTATTGCTGATTCAACTTGTTACCCAGGGTTCGTGAAGCTAACCGATAATTTACAACTCAGATGAGACTGAATTAAGGTGACCATTAATATTCACTGCTATTGATGTAAAATATGACGAGGTCTTTAAGAGTTTATTCGGAAGATAACAGCTCTATAAATATTCGTCCGTGGTGCCCCGACTCTCTAGTTAATTACATTTACATGATTAGCTCAATCAGGCAATATTAATTACGGATAAATTATTTTATAGCATGTTATATCACTTAATATATCACTTAATATATCACTTAATTATTTTATAGCATTTTATATCACTTAATCCGGCATAGCCAAAGACACGACAACAAACGACATGATCATTTACATCTCAGTCTTAACAAGCACTCTTATCTAGAGCCACTTACAGTAAGTCCATTCAACCAAAGAAGGTAACACAATCATTTAAGGTATTTACATAGCACATAATTTAATATACAAACACAACAAATATCCTTCAATCATTGAATGAGTAACTCTCAATCCACAAATGTGTATTTTATTATTCTGTTAATGTATGGACTGCAATTAGCTGTCTCCACCTCATAGTTCACAGCTAACAGGGTAGAGAGACAGACAGGTTTTAATGTAACAGAGTCTTTAGTTTGGGATAGTTCCTCTTCCATCTATTGATCAGGGGTGTAGAAGAGACAAGAAGCTGAGGCTAGCTGAGTTCTATTTGGCTATAGAGAAGGTGTCTCAGTGTTCCTCTATAGTTGCAGACCCCCCCCCTCCCCACACACACACAGTAATAGAGTTATGGCGGTGCTCTCAGCAGAAGCAGCAGGGAGTTTGTACTGTGGCATCCATCAGCTATGTGAGCACGTTCATTATCCAGGCTAGCTGAGGCTCATTGTAATCACTCTGCCAGCAGCACGGCTATAAGTCAATGGACAGTCAGGACTGTTAGAACCAGGAACTAGTTCAGGGAACAGAACCAAAAATCGGAAAATAACAACATTTTTCAAGGAACATAAATGGAATGTTGAATGAAAGTGATCCATACTGTTACAGAAGTGTTATTTTAAAAGCATTGGAACCGGTCAATAATGTTATTTCACCTTTCAGGCAGTTTTTTCCAGTCCCACAAAAAAAAAACGAAATAAAGGGCCTATGCAAAGGCTACTGTACTGACGTTACCATAGACTACTGTACTGCTGTTACCATAGACTACTGTACTGCTGTTACCATAGACTACTGTACTGCTGTTACCATAGACTACTGTACTGCTGTTAGCATAGACTACTGTACTGCTGTTACCATAGACTACTGTACTGCTGTTACCATAGACTACTGTACTGCTGTTACCATAGACTACTGTACTGCTGTTAGCATAGACTACTGTACTGCTGTTACCATAGACTACTGTACTGCTGTTACCATAGACTACTGTACTGCTGTTACCATAGACTACTGTACTGCTGTTACCATAGACTACTGTACTGCTGTTACTATAGACTACTGTATAGACATAGACTACTGTACTGCTGTTACCATAGACTACTGTACTGCTGTTACCATAGACTACTGTACTGCTGTTACCATAGACTACTGTACTGCTGTTACCATAGACTACTGTACTGCTGTTACCATAGACTACTGTACTGCTGTTAGCATAGACTACTGTACTGCTGTTACCATACTGATAGACTACTGTACTGACTGTTAGCATAGACTACTGTACTGCTGTTACCATAGACTACTGCTGTTACTGCTGTTACTGCACCATAGACTACTGTACTGCTGTTAGCATAGACTACTGTACTGCTGTTACCATAGACTACTGTACTGCTGTTACCATAGCTACTGTACTGCTGTTACCATAGACTACTGTACTGCTGTTACCATACTGACTACTGTACTGCTGTTACCATAGACTGTTACCATAGACTACTGCTGCTTACCATAGACTACTGTACTGCTGTTACCATAGACTACTGTACTGCTGTTAGCATAGACTACTGTACTGCTGTTACCATAGACTACTGTACTGCTGTTAGCATAGACTACTGTACTGCTTACCATAGACTACTGTACTGCTGTTACCATAGACTACTGTACTGCTGTTACCATAGACTACTGTACTGCTGTTAGCATAGACTACTGTACTGCTGTTACCATAGACTGTTACCATAGACTACTGTACTGCTGTTACCATAGACTACTGTACTGCTGTTACCATAGACTACTGTACTGCTGTTAGCATAGACTACTGTACTGCTGTTACCATAGACTACTGTACTAGTTACTAGACTACTGTACTGCTGTTAGCATAGACTACTGTACTGCTGTTACCATACTGCTGTTACTACTGTACTGCTGTTACCATAGACTACTGTACTGCTGTTACCATAGACTACTGTACTGCTGTTACCATAGACTACTGTACTGCTGTTACCATAGACTACTGTACTGCTGTTACCATAGACTACTGTACTGCTGTTAGCATAGACTACTGTACTGCTGTTACCATAGACTACTGTACTGCTGTTACCATAGACTACTGTACTGCTGTTACCATAGACTACTGTACTGCTGTTACCATAGGCTACTGTACTGCTGTTACCATAGAATACTGTACTGCTGTTAGCATAGACTACTGTTACTGCTGTTACCATAAAC